>NC_090190.1:34348887-34616387 GCF_024679245.1 Pseudorasbora parva
TGCAAAAAAAAAAAAGAAAAAAGAATTGAGCAATACAAAAAATGTTTTGCAAACAAAAATAAAGAATTGCCAAGGAAAAATTAAGTATTGAGCGGAAAAAAATAAGTTTTGCAAACAAAAATAATAAATTGCAAAATAAAATAAAGTAGTGCAAAAATAAAATTATAATCAATTACAAAAATCTATGACAGCTGTAATCCTATTTTATCTTTACCACATATTTTACATGTTCAAACTCACTTAATGATTTGCACCGCTCATTTTATTCTGCGTTTCAGTCAAGCGTACGCTCACGTTACCGGTTTTCCTTTGCGCTGCATTTTTGCACGGTTCTCTTTGTGGCACTGGTTTGACGTGGGGGTGGAGTCAAGAAACGGGGTCACGCCCCCGCAAAACACGTCATCGGCAGGAGACGCAGATCGCAACAGAACAGATAAAGCATGCCAGAGCAGAGGCAAGTGGGAGGATTACAGGTATGTAAAGGTGATTGTTTCCTTTTATTTATTGGTAAAATGTGCATTGTTTTTTTTCTAAATTCGATTTATTATTAATGATGTTTGCCAAAGAAGTTAGAGATAATTTGCACTTGAATTTGAATTTGTAAAAAGTTAGCATCTTACGTTAATAGTCAGTTTTCGTAATCTGCACGCTTTTTTACTGCTGATGAATTAGTCTATTATGATTTTTGATTTTGAGCAGACTGTAAATTAATTAATAAAAAATAAACTGGTTTAAACAAACGTCCCTTCCCAACATTTAAAAAATTCTGCGTTAGATGGCTAAGTTTAAACAACGCTCATTGTTATTGTACGATTAATTGGGTAATGCCATATATTTATTTTGCCATAACACGTTTTTAGCAGAGAGAGAATCCCGATGTTGAGGGCTCAATATGTAAAGGTTGATTACTCTGATGCAGAATTTAAAAAATGTTGGGATGGGACGTTAGTTTAGATCAATTTACTTTTTATTTATTAATTTACAATCGTCTCAAAAAACTAAAATCATAATAGACTAATTCATCAACAGTAAAAAAAGCGTGCAAATTACAAAATCTGACTATTATTAATGTAAGACTCTAACTTTTTACAACAAGTTTACGTGCAAATTATATATATAAATTATATATAAAGTCAAGCCCGTTTCTGAAAGAGAGGTAACTTCTACTCAGTTACCCCATTTTTAAAGTGTCAGCGCTGTTTAAATACTTAATTCATTCATTCACGCTGCACATGCTTTTCATACTAAGTATTTTTTCTTACGCTATTGGCATATAATTTGCTAAATAAGAAAAATATACTTAAATTAGCTTTTTTCTTTTGTCCCCAGGAACATGCATTTCTTATGTGGAAATGCACATTGATTTAAAAATCTTTAGATATTTTGACTGGGAATTACAAGACAAGAAAATCATTTTTTGCAGTGCAGGTGCATTCATTCACTGAATATTTTCATCAAGAGGGAACTGTCAAAATGACAGCTAGCATCCTGTAGATGAGGAGGCTGCAGTAATTTGTAGGAAGTTACATTCATGTCAGATTAGGATGTTTTTGCTTGCTATATCCACTTGCATAATTATTTGAGTTAGTACCATGTTTTAATGATTTTTTATATAATATCAGATGCGGAGCATATTAGTAAGGCCGCTGTATGCAGAGGTTAGGAAAGTTTTCTTCACTCTCACGTGAGCTCTTTCTGAATATGTTTGTGCACTGCAAAAAAAAAAGCTCTTTTTAATTTGAATTTTTGTCGTTTCTAGTCTAAATATTTAAAAAAAAATCTTAAATTAAGATGAATTCACTAGATAAGTAATATCACATGATATTTTTTCATGTTTTGATGAAAAAAAATCTAAATTAAGTGAGTTTTTGCTTAATTGACATATCACTATAGTTAATAATTCCATCCTAACATAACTGCTCTCTAACTTCTTTGGGGTTAGGTGTTAGTAACTAGTTAGTAGTAATAACTAATAGTCAGGAGGCCAAAACTGTTATTAAAACTTTGTCAGACACTTCTGGTTCAAGCATACAACCTATCCAGTATTAATATTTAACCCCTCAGCATGTGTTCTAGGGTTGTCAGATTAGATTTTTTTTGTTGTTGTTGTCCATTTTAACACTAATCTTAAAAGTAGTAGAAGTGGATTAATTCGTGAAGCTGGTATACAATGAATCTTTTATTTTCACAATGTCTGCACTTAAAGAGACGCGTGTTAACTGAACTCAGCTGTGTCCTGGACAAACACTCGAGCAGTGAGTGGATCCCAGATTCAATACCTATGATTGGCCAACTGCGTTGTAGAAATCTACACACATGTCTGTGATTGGCTACATTACTCACCGAAGCGAAAACACGTTGGAAATGTAATCGTTTGACGAGTCCAAATACAGATACACATTGGATCTTTTGCTTCTTTTCGCTAATATGCTAATTAAATGCTTACAGAGGATTACTGATCCTAGATAAGCAGGTATGGGCAGTGTTTCCCTCTAAAAGCAGAAGCAGCAACTGGTTGCAATGGTTTGTGAGAGAAAATGACACGCTATTATCAAGCTTGCAACAGCCATAGATACGTATACATATGGCAAAAGTGATGTCCATGGGATCTGTGGACAAGCCTCCCCAACCCCCAGGATGTAATGCTCTGTTTTTGCCTTATTTGGAAGATTCATTCAATCGTTTTCCAAAAAAATTTCATCAACACTGAAACGTCTGAAAACGCTTACATCCCCGTACTGCGCATGAGCAAAACCAAGACGCTTCGACTTGCGTCATTTCCGGTACTCGATTTACTCTTTGAAATTTTGCGGCAATGTCGAGAAAAGGCACTGAGTTTTTTAACAGTATGTACAAACTGACATTAATATTTAAGGCTGTCAAAACAGAAAGCATACAAAACAACTGCTGTACAATGTCATTTACTGTCTTGGCTGAATTGGTTATATGACTGCCTCACATGGCTAAAATGCGTCATCGTATTAAAAAGCTTCCAGTTTCACAGTCCACACTACAACGCGAAGACGGCCTTTTCAAATGTATCCGCTTTTGAGAGCGTTTTCAAAACGATACGTTTTCAGTGACTTAAAACGCTGTCTCAGTGTGGATAGAAGGCCAAAATGGAGAGAAAAATATACGTTTTCAAATGAAACCGTTTTAGTGTGGACATGGCCTAAATGGTCTCTCCACGCCAATTACTGCAATCAGAAACAGGTGTTCGTCATCTGTGCGTGACGGTGACCTACTTACATGCCGCTCTGCTCTGCTCTGCTCTGCTCTTTCTCCTCTCCCGCTGCAGACCCCGCAGAACCACGCCCCCTCCCAACCACTTATCAAATCCTGTCCTCAATTTTTTTGAGTGTTCAAATACGAAGTACCAATAAAGTCACCAATAAGCTACGATTTTTTAAAAAAAAAGCAGAAGTACCCCACAGAACTGTGTTCTGCCAACTTGAATTATTCGTGCCATTGCCTTTTGTTTATATTTTTGTTATTTATCTCACAATAAAGGTTTTCCTAGTAACCAGCTTTGATCCACCCCTATAAGAGCTTAACCCATGCAATCAAAACTGAAAGTCAAGTACTCAAGTACTAATGTCTTATATAAGCAAAACAGAGACATACAGGCAATCATTTTGCTTTTTGAATCTCAAGGAGGATGGATCGCTATGAATCAACATGTGAGTATTTTTTTATTATTATCCAATGTTATTTTAACCAAGTCACCAAATATTTATATAGTGCTTTTCACAATACAGATTGTTTCAAAGCAGATTTACAGAATGCATAATGTTTATAATATCTAATTGCCTCATAGTCCACATTTACCAGTTTAGGGCTGGGCAAAAATATATACGTTTTGGCAACAATACATTTAAATTTGGAATCAAAATAAACAGTCAACCCCCAATTATTATTACATTAAATATGCAAAAATATATTTGTTTAATTTTCAAAAAGTCTTTTGCATATTCAAATTCAATGCTTTCTCTACCATCTTACAAAAATATAGGCAAATAAGTTCAGTCTATTTTTAGAGGATTTTCAGAATGTTGAATGAATGAATGACTATTAAAACTTAAGATGATGTTCATAGAGAATATATGTCTTACAAAAAACATTCATATTACCTTAAAGAAAACTGCTGAGGACCCTAATGAAAGCAGTGGTATTCACAAGTAAACTGAAATCAAATACTGGAGAGAAAATAATTTTATATATTATATATGATTATATTTTAAACACATTTTGATCAACTTTTAACAGTGTTTTACATAAAGTCACTACCTAGTCACTCTACTAAAGTCCCTCTACCTATATAGTCATTCAACTACTGGGAAAAGTGAAAAAAATAATAAATGTATCAATTTGCTCTTGTCTCAGATGCATGTAAATGTTGTGATTAGTAATAAAAGCTAATTCTTTATAATTTGTCAATTGGTTAATATTTCCTAATTAGGCTAATCTCATTCAGTAATCATTTGATTAGGAACTATCCAAATCCTAAATTTGCAATTGCTTACTGAGTCTTGCTTCTATATCATTTTATAGTGTTGATAGTATACTCATTTGTCCTGCATTACTCCCTGCAGTTACCTATTAATGACAAACCATTATCATTATAGTGTTACCAAATTGTTATATCCTGTGATAATGATTATGATATGAAATGATATGAAAAGTTGTTTTTTGTTTGTTTGTTTGTTTGCTTGCTTGTTTGTCTGTCTGTCTGTCTGTTTGTTTGTAGTACTAAATACTCAAAAATTATGAATATACAAATATACTTTTTTTTAGGATTCTTTAAAGAATAGAATAAACAGATTTACATTTTCTATAAAATCTTTTGTAACATTATATATTTTTTGATCAAACTTTCTGACCCTAAACTTATTCTCCTCTGATTAATAAGGAAAGTCAATTATGTAAGTCGTTTGTAGGTCGAAATGTGTAAACACGGGTTCTGTGGCACTATTAAACATTGCATTGTTTGTTTGCACATTTCAATGAGCCCAGAACAGTAACACTGACTCAACCAGCAGTGTGAGTTTCGGACAGGAGTATCTGTTTGCAGATGGAGGGCCATATTCAGGAAACCTGTTCAAATGACGGGACACAAAAACAAGTTTTTAATTATTTATTTTTTATTATGTTGGATGACAAAGGCAGAAAAATTACACACTTTATGTTCCCCCTCCCTCAGGTCACATTAGATTCACTGATGTAGGCCCACACTCAGTGCGCTTAGAGTGGGGAGATCCAGATGTGGCTGCAAATGGACAACATACATTCAAAATCAAATGGAAGAATAAAGAACAAGATTTTACAAAAACAACACGTGAAAACCATTTTGAGATAAAACAGCTTTCACCTGGCACAAGTTATAACATCACGGTAGTGGCGGTTGAAGAAAAGAAGAGTTTCTCTGCATCTGTGTGCACAGGTAAACTTATAGCAAGCTGCTTATGTTTGTCATGTATATTAGTATAATAAAGTACAGTTTAAAGGAAAGCTATA
The DNA here is from genome assembly GCF_024679245.1 of Pseudorasbora parva. Classification (NCBI taxonomy): domain Eukaryota; kingdom Metazoa; phylum Chordata; class Actinopteri; order Cypriniformes; family Gobionidae; genus Pseudorasbora; species Pseudorasbora parva. The sequence continues at coordinate 34,354,402 of NC_090190.1, forward strand.
CATGATGTCTTTCTGATGTCACAAGATAGAGACAGTACAGCCCTACCTATACTGATCAAATGAATGTGACATTTTTGCATTCAATTGAGAGTTCTGGACATTCTATAGTCTTTGGGGAAAGATAACCTGGAAACAGTTAAACTTATCTCATGAAATTACGACTGAATGGCGTGCACATCCATCCTATTATTGCCAGTCTGGGGAAAGTCTTAAAATATATTCAGATGCAGACAATTGGAATACACCAAAAACAAATTGTTTTAAGTTTTAACAAATTGATTAACTCACTATAAGCATAAATAATAATTTAAAATAGCAACTTTCCAAACTTCAATGATAAATCTATAGGAAGATCAGGGGTGTAGTCAAATATCATAATAATGAACGAGCACTTCACCTTATAGTCGTCTAAACTGTGTACGTCCTTATAACGTATACATCCTTTCCACCATGTATTATGTATTTAATCCACTTTATTACTACCTTTATGCATACATATACCCGATTCCAAAAAGTTGGGACACTGTACAAACTGTGAATAAAAACAGAATGCAATGATGTGGAAGTTTCAAATTTCAATATTTTATTCAGAATACAACATAGATGATGACATGTCAAAAGTTGAAAGTGAGTCATTTTTCAAATGCCATGCCAAATATTGGCTCATTTTGGATTTGAACATTCCAAAACAGTTGTGACAAGGCCATATTTACAGCTGTGTGGCATCCCCTCTTCTTTTTATAACAGTCTGCAAACGTCTGGGGACTGAGGAAACAAGTTGTTTAAGTTTAGGAATAGGAATGTTGTCCCATTTTTCTAATACAGGCTTCTAGTTGTTCAACTGTCTTAGGTCTTCTTTGTCGCATCTTCCTCTTTATGATGCGCCAAATGTTTTCTATGGGTGAAAGATCTGGACTGCAGTGCCCGTGTCCTTCTTCAGCCATGATGTTGTAATTGATCCAGTATGTGGTCTGGCATTGTCATGTTGGAAAATGCAAGGTCTTCTCTGAAAAATGTGACGTCTGGATGGGAGCATATGTTGTTCTAGAACTTGGACATACAATTCATTATTGATGGTGTCTTTTCAAATGTGTAAGCTGCCCATGCCACATGCACTTATACAACCCCATACCATCAGAGATGCAGGCTTCTGAACGCTGATAACAACTTGGGTTGTCCTTGTCCACTCTAGTCCGGATGACAGGGTGTCACAGTTTTCCAAAAAGAATTGACCACAGAACAGTTTTCCACTTTGCTACAGTCCATTTTAATTGAGCCTTGGACCAGAGAAAACGCTGCGCTTTTGGTTTAGATAGATTCTGTTTAGATATGGCTTCTTTTTTGACTTGAGCCCCTTTCACACTGCACGTCGGACCCGCAATATTCCCGGAACATTGCCGGGTCGCCTTCTGTGTGAAAGCAACCACGTCCCGGCATTGATTACCGAATTCGACCCGGGTCGGGGACCTAGTAATATTGCGGGATGTCACGTGTCAACTCGACCCGGGACCGTTAAGCGTTGTGTGTGAAAGCGCACATATTACGGTATTTCGCTGGCAGTGTGAATGGACCAAATCTAGCGGCCCAGGAACAAATGCCGGGTCGCATTATCCGTGTATTTGCCGGAATCGCAGTGTGAAAGGGGCTCAATAGAGTTTTAGCCGCAACGGAAAATGGTGGATTGTTTTCACAGAAGTATTCCTGAGCCCATGTAGTGATTTACATTACAGTAGCATTCCTGTATACTGTAAAAAACAAAACAAAAAAAAAACAGTTCTCCAACTGAAAGTTTTCCGTCCTTGACCGTCCTTGATTGTTTCAGATTCTCTCAAACTTTGGATGATATTATGCGCTGTAGATGATGATAACTTCAAACTCTTTGCATTTTTTCCTCTGAGAAACTCCTTTCTGATATTGCACTATTTTGTCCCAACTTTTTTGGTTGTATATTCTATATATATATATAGAAACCCAAATGATTTATGTTTACTTATGTGTTTTTTCTGTAGTAATCCCAGCACCTGAGAATTTTGAATATGTCTCAGTGGAACCAACAACTGTGAAACTAAGTTGGATATCACCTCAGAAAATAGATTACAGTCTATACAAATACCAAGTGATTATGTATAAAAATGAAGAGGAAACCGAATCTGTGACTGTGAAATCAAATGTAAATGAAATTTTAATGACAGACCTACTTCCTGCCACTGAATACAAAGCTACAATAAACATAATACTGGATGATGACAAACAGAGCGAACCAGCAATTTTAATTGTCCATACAAGTAAGTGACTGTTTTAGGAGCCTGTCCATTTATAGCAACATTTTTTTATGTTAGTTAATGCACAAATGAAATTGCACAAAACAATATGGAATTTTTCAACCCTCTACAGTGCCACTCCCACCTGAAAACCTGGAAATCAAAAATGGTGCTACTTCTGTTTATCTGAAATGGACTGATCCCATGATGACTGATGACAAGATTGTTCACAGTTTCAGGGTGATCTGCAGTGATGAAGCCAATACAATAGAATCGATGTTCACAAATATGGGAGAAGCAAATTTAAGTCTACAACCAGGAACTGAATATTCCTTCTCTGTCTACACTGTAATTGAAACAAATGGCATAATGCTTGAGAGCATTCCTGTAAAAATCGCACAACGCACGAGTAAGTTATTTATTCCTTTACCTAATGAAATAATAAAGCCAATGCAACTCTGCTGAAAAGACTATATAAGACCATATATACCTCTATTCGAATCCAGGTTGGTTTGGTGCTGTACTAGAAGCCAACTATGAGATGGTTGAGCAGGTAAACCTCACTCACCTGGCTTGAAGATGTACACTATAGTGACTGACGAGGTCTTTGCTTCCGTGTTAGTTCACCCAACTACCATACTGGCTATTGCTAATCTCAGCCCCATCCGGAGCAGAACTGGTTATCAATCATTAGCAAAAGGAATATGGGTTTAATCCCAAGGAAATTTTATGTTTAAAAAAAATCTTAGTTAAGAAGCTTACTTGGACACCAGTATCCAAAACAAAATACAAAATGGTCTTTTCAGCAGATAAATAATTCCACACACACACATTTACTGCCATGTTTTGAATGTATTATATGTACACATATACATAACTGTATAATTCTGCATTGCAGACATAAATATGGAATCAGTATTAATGGATCTGGGACTACAACGCTACCTGAGGGATAAATTGTCTCTAAAGTCTGTGTTGGAATTAAGGAAACCATCAGATGAGGACCAAACTGCACATAATCTTAAATCTTTGCCGTGGGTTTTCCTCAGAAAGCTCATGATGGTCAATTCATCAGCTAGAAGCATTAAATGTGCCTCAAAGTGTAACTCTAAAACATGTGAACAGAAAGGTGTCAATATCAGTGAGATATCTACTGGATTTTACAGCGATCAGGAAGGAATCAATCCGCTGGATTTGATCACAGCTCTGTTCCACTGTGCCGATCCATTCCTCCAGCAAGAAATGGCTCTAAAAATGTCAATGTGTCAGTTCTCTGTGCCTTTGCTGCTGCCAAACTGTGACACGAACGAGTGCACTCTGATGCTTTGGGCCTTGAGGGACATAACAAAACAGTTCAGATCCCATGGTTTAGAGGATGACAGTATTGTGCTAACTGATTTGCCCCTGATCTCTTTTGCCAGACTAGGAAAAAGCAGCTTGTCCAAGTCTGAGTTCCTTAATCATCTCCTCAGAAACAAAGAGCAACATCATGACACTTTTGTTCACAGGAAACTGATAAATGGAAACTTTCCAAGAAAGATCTCTAATGGTCTTGTTGAAATGAGCTGGTATCTCCCTGGGGGGAAGAGAAATTCTGATATCTTTACAGAACCAGTAGCTTTGGCTAATCTTCGTGGGGATATTTCTGCGTTTGAGGTCCAATTTGCTTTCCTGAGCCAAACATCTTCTGCAGTTTTTCTGTTTTGTGATGATTTAGACTCCAATGAGATGTTTCTGGATTCCTTGCAACTCAAATCAAAACTGGTTCTTGTTTGCAACCAAAATTGTCCAACATCAAGCAACAATTTAAATTTGTCACAGATGAAGTACAAAAAATACTCAGTAATCCTCAAGGAAGGCAACATTAATGAGGCTGAATTTTCTGTTATACTACAGGATGCAGTTTCTGAAATACTTACAGATTCTATAAAACTAAGTATTAAAAACATGTCGAAGATTGCACCAGATCTGGGTATTATTGTAGATGAAACCAATGCTATATGTCTAAGAGCAAAGGAAAGGGCAGATAGAATCACAAGTAAAATCGGCAATATACCAGAATATAAAATGAAGGAACTCCCTTTGCAAGGCAAACCGTGGAAAGAGTTATCCAAACTGGAGAAAGAGATGTGTCGAATTAAGGCGAAAAAACAAAACATTGAGCAATACAGGAGTGACCTTGAAAGTCGAATCCAGAATCTAAGAATGGAACAAGGAAGTCAAAGGATAAGTGAAGCAATATATCAGTTCATTTCTGGTTTGAGCAACTCCACGAATGAACAGATGCATTTTCTCAAATGGATGAAAATTTATTTAGACAGTCTAACAAGAAAGCACCTATCCAGGCTTGAGGAGCAGTATAGGAACGTATGTAAGAATGCCACAGATGATAAAGAACGTCTCAGAGATCTGGAAAATGAGATTGCCAACAGCTCTTTAGGAGTTCAACACTTCATGAGAGAGTTGAGTCAACTTTATGAGTCAGCAAAAGGATATTGGAAGAACCCTGGCCTGAAGAACCTACCAAAAATATGTGCACAATTGATGCTGACTGGGTTTCCTCTAGAACTTATTGATGGAGAGGCATCAAACATTCCACTGAGGTGGATTAGAGATGTTCTCACGGCACTCAACAACCTGACAAGACCTCACAACAGGATACGAGTTGTAACAGTTCTAGGAGTCCAAAGTACGGGCAAGTCTACTCTACTCAACACAATGTTTGGAATTCAGTTTGCTGTTAGCAGTGGAAGATGCACAAGAGGCGCCTTCATGCTTCTAATAGGCGTATCTGAGGAATTCAGATCAGAGCTTCAATGTGACTATATCCTTGTGATTGACACTGAGGGGTTAAAATCTCCAGAGTTGGCTAAACTAGCTGATAGCTACGAGCATGATAATGAACTTGCGACTGTGGTTGTTGGGCTGAGCGACATCACTATTGTCAACATTGCCATGGAAAACGCTACAGAAATGAAAGACACTTTGCAAATTGTCGTCCATGCTTTTCTCCGGATGAAAGAGGTGGGGAAAAGACCCTGTTGTCATTTTGTGCATCAAAACACTGCAGATATTGCGGTGTACGAAAAGACCTTGAGAGAGAGAAAGATTCTCTTGCAACAGCTAGATGAAATGACACAAGCAGCAGCTAAAATGGAGAAAATGGGCAAAAACAAGAAATTTGCAGACATTCTAGATTACAAGATTGAAAAAAACAACTGGTACATACCTGGATTGTGGCTTGGAACTCCACCAATGGCCCCTGTTAGTACCGGTTACAGCGAGGAGGTGAATAACTTCAAGGACAGTATACTTGAGGTTTTCAAGTCAACAAAAGTCCCAGCACAGGATTTCATGGCATTTGCAGAATGGATACGAAGTCTCTGGAAGGCTGTCCAGTTTGAAAACTTTATTTTCAGTTTTCGCAACACCCTTGTCGCTGAAGCGTACTCCAAACTTTGTGTCGAGTTTAACACTTGGGAATGGGCCTTCAAGAAGCACATGATTGACTGGTACACAAAATCTGAAACCAAAATCACAAACATGGGTGTAATGGCAGTGCGTTCAATAGGTGCACTTAACATTAGAGGAATATTAGCGGACTTGAAACATGAAGCTGCTGCTGAGCTTGACAGAGAGGAGAAAATATTTTTTGATAAAATTCAGCAATACTTTGAAAGAGAGGAGGAGCATGTGCACCTTGTTGAAAATCACAAGGAGGACTTTTTAAATAGTGTACGAGGCCTTCGAAGGGAGACAGAGACAGAGATACGAATCAAACTGGAGAATGCTGTATTGATACAGAAGGGGACAGCAAAGGTGGAATTTATTAAGCTACAGCAGAGGGATACCATGAGAGACAAAGTGCTTAATTTGATCAGTGTCTGCAAGAATAGAAAAACGAGTCCCTCTGAAAGTGAACTAGATGAGGAATTTGAAAAAATGTGGGATGACATTGTAAAGCAGTTTTCCTTTACAGCTCTACCAAGGCAAGATGTGGTGAAGGAAACCTACAGACTCTTATGCAGTAACCTGGATATGAAAGGTGGGGCAGTACATGAGATGCTAATAAATGTCACAAGTCTAGATCAGTGTGGAACTGGATCTTTTTTGGCAAACACCGAAACAGACAATATATTTAAAAAAATGTGTTCTTTTCTGCCTGAGCAGAGAAATAAAAGAAGATACATACAACAGTCGTGTCAAACCATAATAAATCACAGTGTAACATTCATGAACTGTAAGACAAGTGCAAAATCAGACTACAATAGTGCTGACATACAAGAACTGCTGTGCTCCATTGACAAGGAATTGAAAGACTGCAAGGATGTAGAGATCAGCCCTGAAATTGAAGCATCTCTCAAGATCCACATTTGTGGGATTGCAGCAAGAGCTTTCCAGAAAATGCATGACGACTACATACAGAGAACCGATCCTTTGACATCTCTTGAAAGGTTCAAAGAGCAGTGGTTAGCTGACTTTAAAGACCTCTACTACCAACGAGACCAGTGTCAGAAGAAGGCAGAGATGTGTGCCATGCAATGCTTCGCCCCTGCCGTGATGGAATACATCCAGAAACGTCTTGGACCGGACATTGTGGATGAAATGTTGACAGGCAAGACAGCTGTTGATTTTAGCACAAGGTCATTTTTCCAGTTTTCACTTTTAAAACAACTGCTTCAGGATAAAGACTTCAACAATATTATTGAGTATGTGGTGAACTATGAGAAGTTTGTAACTGAGTGGATTTCAGAGAAGATCATTGAACATTTTTCAAAGGAAGACTCTTTTCTCAAGTTAGAGATGAAACATTTGAACACAATTATCAACAAAATCAAGGATGCTGTAAGAGCAGAGAGAGAAGCAGACATCTGCCATAGCAATGATGCTGGAGAGGGAACAAATATACACATTTTTGTGACCAAAGTCTTCAAATGTCTTGATAAAGAGCTGGTCATACCAACTGACACCCTCAGTGCAACTCTGGTTTTAAACAACTCGGACCCTGCCGATTTTCCAGATTGCCTTAAATCATCAATAGACAAAATGTATCAGGCCTTAAAATATCAACTACATGGAGAAAGGGATATAAGGGCTAAGCTAGCCAGACTGTCACTAAACAGACCTCAAGAGGTGCTCTTCAACAGAGTGTTTGGCTGTGGGAAAAAATGTCCATTCTGCAAAGCACCATGTGAAGCTGGAGGAAAAGAACATACTGAACATTTTGCCTCAGTTCATCGGCCACAGGGCATTGGTTACTACAGTTGGGTTAACACAAATAAATTAATCCCTGACATATGCTCATCTCTTGTTGCTAGTGAACTATCATTCCGCTGTAAAGACACAGGACAACAGTGGCATCCATATAAAGAATACAGACAGATCTACCCAGACTGGAGGATACAGCCTGACTCTAGTATTGAGGCCACCGACTTCTGGAAGTATATCTTTGCTAAGTACAACACCAAATTTGCTGAACAATACCAAGTTAAACCAGCAGATATACCTTGTGATTGGTGTAACATCACTATACAGCAGGCAAATAAATGTTTGGAAGATACATTCAAATTGAGTTTCTTAAAAAGATAATGGAGAACATCAACAAAACCAGAGTTCAAATGGAGATGTTAATTCATTGACCAGCCACTAGTCTGTGAGCAAAGACTTTAAATAATTGTGCAGATTTTTTTCCTTGTATAAACTAGTGTTTGATGAATGACAATCAATGAAGAATCAACAGATCTTCTATATATACACTCACCTAAAGGATTATTAGGAGCACCATACTAATACTCTGTTTGACCCCCTTTCACCTTCAGAACTGACTTAATTCTATGTGGCATTGATTTAACAAGCTGCTGAAAGCATTCTTTAGAAATGTTAGCCCATATTGATAGGATAGCATCTTGCAGTTGATGGAGATTTGTGGGATGCACATCCAGGGCACAAAAGCTCCCGTTATTGGGTTGAGATCTGCTGACTGTGGGGGCCATGTTCTGTTTAAGCCAAATTCTGACTCTACCATCTAAATGTCTCAACAGAAATCGAGACTCATCAGACCAGGCAACATTTTTCCAGTCTTCAACTGTCCAATTTTGGTAAGCTCATGCAAATTGTAGCCTCTTTTTCCTATTTGTAGTGGAGATGAGTGGGACCCAGTGGGGTCTTCTGCTGTTGTAGCCCATCCGCCTCAAGGTTGTGTGTGTTGTGGCTTCACAAATGCTTTGCTGCATACCTCGGTTGTAACGAGTGGTTATTTCAGTCAAAGTTGCTCTTCTATCAGCTTGAATCAGTCGGCCCATTCTCCTCTGATCTCTAGCATCAACAAGGCATTTTCGCCCACAGGACTGCTGCATACATTCACACCATTCTTTGTAAACCCTAGAAAGGGTTATGCATGAAAATCCCAGTAATTGAAATACTCAGACCGGCCCGTCTGGCACCAATAACCATGCCACGCTCAAAATTGCTTAAATCACCTTTCTTTCCCATTCTGACATTTAGTTTGGAGTTCAGGAGATTATGTTGACCAGGACCACACCCCTACATGCATTGAAGCAACTGCCATGTGATTGGTTGATTAGATAATTGCATTAATGAGTGAAATTGCATAAATTGAACAGGTGTTTATAATAATCCTTTAGGTGTGTGTATGTGTATGTGTATGTGTATATATATATATATATATATATATATATATATATATATATATATATATATATAGTCTATTTCTATTATTGTATCTAATCACAATTTTATTTTAAACACAGAAATTAAAATTGGTTTTCATATTATCAAATTTTGTCTGGATGACAAAATGAATTATAACATTCTGTAAAATGGATCCAGACTGCTCCCTGTTAAATGTGGTGTTCCGCAGGGGTCTGTTCTCGGCCCAATCTTATTCATCCTCTACATGCTTCCCCTCGGTCCTGTCATCAGCAGACATGGACTATCTTGTCATTATGTTGATGACACGCAACTTTATATTAAAACTGCCCCAAGCCCCTCCACAGCTCTGTCACGACTCACCACGCATGTCTTGAGGAGATTAAAGGATGGATTGGAAGTAACTTCCTCCAGCTGAACTCCAGTAAAACTGAGGCACTACTGGTTGGCACCCCTCATCAGATCCACTCCTCTCCCTTATCCCAGCTCATCTTTGATGACCAGGTCATCACTTTCTCCTCCTCAGTCCCTAACCTAGGGGTTCGGTTTGACCCCCAGCTGACCTTCAATGACCATATTAAACACATCGGCAAAACCTCCTTCCACCATCTTCAAAACATCTCCAAACTCCGTCCCCTTCTAACCTTTCCAGATGCAGAGAAACTTGTTCATGCCTTTGTCTCCACCAGGCTGGACTACTGCAACGGACTCTTCAGTGGGATTTCTGTCAGAAATATTCAGATGCTTCAATAAATCCAGTACAGTGCTGCCAGAGTCCCTATGAGTGTCCGTATATATGATTACATCACTCCCACCCTACACTCATTGCACTGGCTTCCTGTTTCACCCCGAATCAACTACACAATCCTCCTGCTCACACATAAATACATCACCGGACATGCACCACCATATCTACAGGAACTCATCAGTCTGAAATCCTCCACCTGCACCCTCAGAACTTCAGGCCATCTGCTTCCTCAAGTCCCCACCACCAGGCTTCGTACCATGGGGATCGAGCTTTCAGCTCGGCTGCACCGCGACTCTGGAACCGCCTTCCCAGTGAGCTGAGAACAGTTCAGAGCCTGGACCAGTTTAAAGCAGAACTGAAGACTTTTCTGTTCAGAAAGGCTTTTATGTGTTGATTGTTTGTATTAATCTATATTTTTACTTTTTATAAATTGTTGTTATTTTTCCCTTTTCCATTGTTGCACTTTGAGATTCTTCGGAATGAAAAGTGCGTTAGAAATAAAATCTATTATTAATATTTTATGTCTTTTTGGCACATAGCTTTAGAGTAGCCAAGAGATTTTTTTGTGAACACTGACTCTAAAAAAGCTCTTACATTTGTGTGTCAACAATGTTTGAATTGTTTTATGACTTTACATGTAAACATGTGCCACTATCATTACTCTAATGTGTGTAGAACTCAATGTAAAACAAACAAAACAAATGTGAGTGAATTCAAACATGGAAATAATTACAACCATTTCCAGAATAGAGAAAACAATAAAAGTCTTGATTTGACAAAAGAGGGTTTTTTTTTTTTGTTGATTTTTTTTTTTTTTGGTCTCTGAAGTCGGACATTTTAGAGTTGAAAACACTAGCCTTATGTGTTTCATAAAGCATGTATCTATTATGCAAGTACACACAGTTTACGATTTATTGAGCTGTACTAAAACTGCACTCAAATATATTTAAAGTGTTAATGGCCAAAGAATTCTCTGCACCAAACTGTGATCCTCAAAGATAAACAATGCTTACTTTAAGGCTAAATAAAACCCATATTTTGATTCATCTAAATATTGTTTAACTAATCTCTGCGGACCGTGTAGAATGAATACTTTACATTTTAAATGTCTTTGGAGGAGCTCTGACTGGTTCCATTTGAAAGAGTCTTTACTTTCTGGAGATATGCATCACTTTGCCATTTGTTTTACACAAAGCAATTTATTTAAACTAAATTGCTCTGGTACCATTTCTGCCTGGCCTACCCAAATTGAAAAGCTTCCTATACACACACATACAGTGGTCTAAAAACAAAATATTTGTGTCATTTTACAGGAAACCCTATGAAGCTACATAAACCACATGTAAATATTGTCTGAGCATGTATTGAGCGAAGCACAAATTGTATCTCCTTAAAACAAAGATGACAAAATAAAAAAATAAAATCAATCCATTTCCGAGGTAAACAAATCAAAACAGGACAAATACACTAAAGAGAATTAGCAATGTATTACTAAAATATCCAAGTGGAAACTGGCAATATGTCAATAAATTAACGAATGACTTCAGCACTTGGTAAAACTCATGCTTCATTTTTAAAAGAATAAGCCAATTCAAGTGCAAAAATTGGACACTATATTGCCAAAAGTTCACGCCTGACTTTGTATGCTCATGAACTTTAATGTCATCCCATTCTTAATCCGTATAGCTTAATATGGAGTTGGGCCACCCTTTGCAGCTATAACAGCTTCAACTCTCTTGGGAAGGCTTTCCACAGGCATTAAGAGTTTGTTTATGGGAATTATTTACTATTCTTCTAGAAGAGCATTTGTGAGGTCAGGCACTGATGTTGGACGAGAAGGCCTGTCTCACAGTCTCCACTCTAATTCATCCCAAAGGTGTTCTGTCAAGTTGAGGTCAGGACTCTGTGCAGGCCAGTCAAGTTCCTCCACACCAAACTCACTAATCCATATCTTTATGGACCTTGCTTTGTGCACTGGTGCGCAGTCATGTTGGATCAGGAAGGGGCCATCCCCAAACTGTTCCCACAAAATTGGGGGCAGGAAATTGTCCAAAATGTTTTTGGTATGCTGAAGCTTTAAGAGTTCCTTTCACTGGAACACTATGCATTGTTCTTGAGATAATCTGAAGGCCACACAAAGTTTGGAGGTCTGTAGCTATTGGCTCTTCAGAAAGTTGACGACTTCTGTGAACTGTGTGCCTCAGCATGCGCTGACCCCACTCTGTGATTCTACGTGGCCCACCACTTGGTGTCTGAGTTGCTGTTGTTTCCAATTACATAAATATAAAAATACATAAATAAATTGAAAAAGGATCAATGCATAATTACAAGTAACTAACTATAAACCAAACCGTAACTCTAGGGTAAATACATGTAGTAAATTACTCAGTACTTATCTGAGTAAGTACAATGTAACTATGTCACCTTAAAATAAAGTGTGACCTGAAGGACTTATCCATATGGAAGAACACAGTTTACAATTTCAAAGCATTAATGGTCAAAAAAGTTCCAATAACTGCAGTCCTAAAAAAAAAAAAAAATGGTTCACTTAAAAGACTAAACCTATATTTTAAGAAAACCTAACAATAACAATTATGTTTGCTTTTTATGGTAAAAAAAAAACTGCTAGTGTCTACAGGAGGACACTGACTAAAGCTAAGAAATAACTGACATAAAGGAAAGACAGAATAATTTAGCATTCAATTCACAAAGAGAGAAAGGGAAAAAACTGCAGAGTAACATGACAAAAGTTCAAAATTTTTACTGTGTAGTGGAAGAATAAACTTTAAACACAGGACAGTATATACATATCTAATAGTGTACCGTGTAATATGATTTTTTTTTAACAAATCAGTTCTTTAAGAGTTGCAAATTACTTATTATCTGATAATAAATCTGAATATACAGTAGAACAAGTCTCTGGAAAAATGACCCAAAAAAAAAGCAGCTTCAGTTTTATCAGCGGACTTAATGTATGAAAATTTAAGGCAAATATTATATATTTGAAGCCATTACATCAAAAGATGTTTTGCTTTTTCTTTCTTGGCACAAAAAGTGTCATTCATATTGCAAGTTTATTTCTGAAATGTAAACTTGCTAGAAAGCAACACAAAAAGAAGCCTTCTTAATATCCTTCATTATTATTCATATTAGTGACATAAAAGATAAAAATAAGACGAACACTTGCGGCAGTTTCATTTGAAATTTCGCCTTTCTTTTTGAGGGTCCAACATTTTGAGATAAAGTATCCCAAAAGGGATAAAGATACATTTCTTCATTTATATTTTTTCCATTACCACTGGAAATTTTGGTAATATGATTAAGTTAAATTCCTTAATCCAAAGCATATTTTATAGAAATCAAATATAGAATCAAAATGTCTCAAACAAACAACATGACACTCATAAACACAGAATTAAGAACAAAAAAAAAAAAACGAATTTCCTTCAGAATTAACCAACAAAAACAATACTAAAGAGCTTTTGGTTGACAGATCTTTCACAATGGCCCCTGTCAGACACCTGACATCACTTCCTGTTAGCCTAGCAGTCCACAACAGCTTTTTCAGACTGTGTTAAATTCATGTCATTTGTATCCTTCATGTCTCCCTCTAATACATATGATCAATATCATGCCTTTTGTTATTTTTACATTTACAAGAAAACAAAATCAAATGTGTGCAAAAGATATTTTCCCCTTCTCGTTCAGCCTTTAACAGTTGGTGGTCTGAAGTGGTGTTTCAGTGAGAATAGACGTGATGCTTTTCGAGTCAGAGTAACCGTCCTCTTCCTCAGAACTCAAGGTGCTTCCCAGAGTTGGACGCCGTGATTGCTGAACCTTCCTCCTAACAAAAAATACATAAAAAATATTCACACACTTCAGACTAGAGAGACCAACATCTGCCATAGATCAGCACTGTAAGTGCACCCTCTAGTGGCCAGACTGCTACTGTAAATAATCATCAATATCAAGTACATGTGACATCAATGGTGGGATGTAAACCTAAACATACACTACTGATTGTTGACATTTTGTAGAAGCGTGGCAGTCTCTCAGATGTTTTCAAGACTGTGTATTTTTCCAGTATCAAATGAGTGGCAGTAAATTGATCAAATAATAGTATTGATATATAATTCTACATGTAGTGCCTTCATATAATTAAACAATTAATCATTGAGTGATTTGGTTAAATTAGAGGGTACAATTTCATTAACCATTTCAAAAATAGATTTATCTGAACCCCTGCAAGGCCTTTTACATCAAAATGTTGTGCTGCTTGTCATGACTATTTTAACTAAATTATACAAAATTAAAACTGATAAATAACTTTAAAATAATAAAGTAAAAAAATAACTACTACAATTACATTTCAACTAATCATCACATATATATAAAATGTGTTTTTAAAATGCAAAGTGCTTTATAAATAATATATATATATATATATATATATATATATATATATATATATATATATATATATATATATATATATATATATATATATATGTAGTGCTAAGTTCAAATGTATTTATCTCTTAAATTTTACATAGGCACACATACACACACACACACACACACACACGTACGTGTAACCTTCCTAATGTGTATGAAGTGTGTGTATGAGTTTCTTTCTATCATACAGCACTGAAACACATTTTTAACTACATATTTTTTCTCAGTAACTGTAAATGATTCCAGTCACATTTATTTTGTAATTAAGTTCCGTAAATCTAATTACATTATTTCTAGTTGTACATGTAACAGATGAACCCTATAGTCATTTATGTTTGATGGAGACTCACTTGAGCTCATTCTCCAGAGTGATGACTTTGGCCTGCAGTGCCTCCTGCATCTCCCGCTGCTCCTGAAGATCCCGCAGAACCTTCCGTCTGACGCCCTCCAGACGCTCCACTTCCTCCTCGCTCTCGTCCACCTGACGCTTCAGAGCCTTCACCCGCAGAGACAGCTAAAGACACAAACACACAGCAGCTGTTTAGATGCACACACTCCCCCGCTGGTATAGCTACATCTACACATTATTTACAGGAATGACATCATTAAAAATAGCTTTTTATAAGTACATACCCTAAAGAATATGAATACTACATGTGTGTGTGCTTGCCTGGTCTCTCTGTTCAGCGTGCTGATTTCGCTCCTGGTCCAGGGTGGCCGTCACATCCTTAAGTTTCCTGTCCAATCTCCTCTGAGCAGCTAGAATGGTGTTTTTCTCTCTAAATGCAAAAAAAGCAATGGATTCATTAATTTCCAGTTAGGTGCCGATTCACGACAGGAGTGTGTGTTTGTGCTTATCCAGTATCTATATTCCATGAAGTGTGTGTACCTCTCTTCACTCCGCAAACAGTCCTCCAGCTCCTGAACCTTGTGTTCTAGCATCGTGACCCCAGCAGAGGGGCGCGCCTGAGTGCCCATATCGGCTATACGAGACTTTAACTCCTTCATCTGAGAGAACAAGAGACACAACAAACAAATATTCAAAGTTTTTAAACACATAATAAAAGTATGATGGTGACAAAAGTGTGTTAAACATGTGTTAAACTAATTTCTTTAACTAACATATTTCTTTTTACAGTTTCTAATCCATCTGACATAATTCTAATAACTTTCAAAAGAATTTAAATCCAATAGATTTTTTTAAAAATCTGTGAAAAAATCCATATAAATAAATCTAGAAACATTAATAAAAATATAATAAAATTTAAAAATCTGGAAAAACTCCAAATAAAAAAAAAAAATAAATCTGGGGATAAACTCGTAAAAAAAATAATAAATTAAATTTGGAAACTCTCCAAATAATATCAACTTGACCAAAAAAATATTGATATAAAAATAAATAAATGGATAAAAAGGAATAGGCATAATCTCCTCCTGGCATCATTTAAAAGAAAAATGGCTTCTTAAAAAGGTGCAGTGAGTGATTTCTGAAAAAAATGCTGTTGAAAGTGGATCGGACCGAGCAGCACAACACACCTGTAGCCAATCAGCACTAAGGGGCATGTCCACTCATAATGAGGGAGGAGAGAGAGTGAGCAAGAGGGAGATTTGAAGAATGACTGTAGAAAGAAAGATGGCTGAGAGACATTACAAAAGAGAAAAGGTCAGAGGAATATCACTGGATAAAGAAGGGTTATGATCAGGCAAGAGCTTTAGGACCCGCGTTAATATTAGAAAAGCTTTCCAGCTCTGGAAACAGCATTGTTTCTGCTCCATACGTGAGTAACACTGGGTTTGAGTGTCATTGTTTGTCTGGAGCTGGTGACCTGCTGCCACTTCTTGCTTGTATATAAATCGCATACTGTATGTACATTTTTTGTTCTTCTTTGTGATGCATTCATCATTTTTGCAATATTTGTAAGCTTTATTTTGCTTCGCTTACACTATGATAAAGAGACATCAACTCTTGCATTTCATATTTGTGCATTTTGGTGGAGGAGCAATGAAGGGAGGGGTGTGTTTATTCAGGTTAATCTAACATATCAAGTTTATCTCAGAAATCATCTACTGCACCTTTAATTATTTCTAAAATAATTATCTTAATTTAAGTCTATTAAAAAGGTGTCTGCTTGTACCTGTCTTTCCAGTGCACTCTTATCCATCTCAAGATCATGTCGGGCTGAACGCTCCTGCATCAGTTCAGAACGGAGCTGATCCACCTAGAAAAAAAAGGAAAAAAAATAAAAAATAAAAATCTATACTGGTTGCTTGCAAACACAGCAAAAACCAATATGAAAAATGAAAGCAGCCATTAACTACTGTGCCACCATGTACCTGCTCTCGACTGCGAGTGATGCGTTCATTCAGCAGCTCCGCTCCACTCTTTTCCTCGTCTAACTCAATCTCTAATGTCTTCACTTTGTCCTAAAACAAAAATGTGATTTTTTTTATAAACATCTCTAAAGGTTAATTCACGTAGATCACTGAAACTACCCAATAAGCATCTCCCTGTTCTCATTTCCTCTCACTCTTGATCACAAGAATAGTCGATGCAGCCTCTCAAAAAATTTCAAGAGTGCAGGGGTGCAGTCGAATTGGTCCACTCAAAAGTCCCGGTGCCAAACCTACAGTTACCTCTATCAGGCGGATCTCTCGGCTGCGGTCCGTCTGTGAGCTCCTCTCAGCCTCCAGCTCACTCTCCAGGTGTTTGAGACGACTGCTCAGTAGCTCTTTATCCAGCTGAGCGCTGTCTCTCTCCTCGGAGCACGACAGCAGATCTTTCTTCAGACGAGACACCTGAGAAACATACAAACAAAGTTCCTCTGGTGTGATCTGGGTTCTGAACTGAAATGTTGTAGGTTCAAATAAGAGCCGGATCTAAGAGCCTTGAGGCTCAAAAGTTAATAACAATAGATGTTAATGGTCCATGTGCTGATGGATGAGGGCAGTAGGAACATTTTGTCTTGATTTTGATGATGTAAGTATCTTTGCTATAATTATTGATTTATAAACACTATGTTATAATAAATAGTTAGTTACATTTATATAGCGCTTTTCTGGGTACTCAAAGCAATTTACATATAGAAGGGGAATCTCCTCAATCACCACCAATGTGCAGCATTCACCTGGATGATGTGACGGCAGCCATATTGCGCCAGAACGCTCACCACACACCAGCTGATTGGTGGAGAGGAGACAGAGTGATGAAGCCAATCAGGATAGGGGGATTATTAGGAGGCCATGATGGACAGGAGCCAATGGGCAAATTTGGCCAGGATGCCAGGGTTACACCCCTACTCTTTATCGAAGGACATCCTGGGATTTTTAATGACCACAGAGAGTCAGGACCTCGGTTTAACGGTTCAACCGAAAGACAGTGCTCTTTTGACAGTATAGTGTCCCCATCACTACACTGGGGTGTTAGGATCCACACAGACCACAGGGTGAGCGCCCCCTGCTGGCCTCACTAACACCTCTTCTAGCAGCTACCTAGTTTTCCCAGTTATTATTCCCAGTTGTTGTACTTTTACACTGTGTATCTATCTAGTGAAATGTGGTCTGTCTCACCTCCTCCTGGGTGGTTTTGAGGAGAGCCTGCGCTCTCTGTAGCTCAATCAGCCGGTCTTTACCGACTCTCTGAGCGTCCAGCAGCTCTCGACGAGAACGGTCCTTGAATTCATCCAGTTGAGACTGAAGAACCTGCACTGACTGACGCGACTCTCCCATCATACTCTCCATCTGATAGAAAGAAAGAAACATCCCCTTTTCAGGATACTGTTTTTTAGATATCATTTTGTAAAATCAAAATAAACTTCACAGATCTTTATTGAAAAGGGTTAAACAATGTTCTGCAATGGCCGTAATGTAAGAAGGAAGGCAGGGAGACTGGAAAGACGGCTGATCGTTCTTGCAGTGCCAAACTAGACATGTTCAAGAACTTGCAAATATCTTGGTGGAAGAGTGGGGTAACATCTCACAGCAAAAACCGGCAAATCTGCTGCAGTCCATGAGGATGAGATGATCTGTAGTACTTAAAGGATAGTTCACCAAAAATAAAATGTATTCTGTCATGTACTTGTTGTACATGTTCTATCATGTACTTGTTCTGTCATGTACTCTGCTCTCAAGTTGTTCCCTGACCCTGTATAAATTTCTTTCTTCTGCTAAACATGAAAGATATTTTGAAAAGTATGGGTAACCCAACAATTGATAGGCCCTATTGAATTCCATAGTATGCGGAAAAATACTATAGAAGTCAATGGGGCCCATCAGTTTTTTGGTTACCCATATTTTTCAACATATATTTTATATAATATTATTATTAATAAAAAATTATTCTTGTGCAGCAAATCAGCATATTAGAATGATTTCTGAAGGAAATATGACATTAAAAACAGGAGAAATTATGCTGAAAATTCAGCTTTGCATCACAAGAATAAATTACATTTTTAAATTTTAAAGCATTAAAATATTATGAAGTAATTTGGAATTGCAAAAACACAGCAAAAGCAATAATATTATGAAGTATTTTAATCAAATAAATCCAGTCTTGGCGAACAAACACACACACACCCACACACACAAAATTGCACTAACCACAAACTTTTAAACATTAGTGTACAAATTATGTAAATTAATAATATAAGCTTTTTTTATTTGAACAAAAAACACACACATACCTCCTTATTAATCTTCTCCAGAGATCGGTCCAGCAGTCTCTTCTGCTCCTCTAGTTCGCTCTTGCCGCGTCTCAGAGCTTCCCTCTCTCTCTCCCTCTCTTCCAACCGTCTGTTGAGCTCGTCTTTCTCCTGACCCATCCGAGACACCGTACGGCGGGACTCCTCCAGCTGGTTCCTCAGGCTCCGGTTCTCCTCCTCCAGAACATCTGAGGAGCTGCTGTCAGGAACGCTGGAATGCAGGCGTGTCTGGAGACCAGGACGAAAAGAAAGATCAACATTAATTTACTATACATAGAATACTAAACTAAAGCAGATGAGATGAATGGTTATACCAAACATTTTAAAGCAAAATGCTAATAAATTTACATGAACATGATTTATAGGCATTTTTAGGGATATTTTACCATGCGGGCTATTCTCTCTCTCAAGCGAGCATTGGCCTCTTGCAGTTCTAGGTTGCTTCCAGTATCCTGAGATTGCTCTGACATCAAAGGCTATAGAAACAGGGAGTAAACAGATTAAAGGAATAAAAATTACATTTCCAAATACTTTTTCTGTTCTAAAGAAAATTGAGAAGCTGTATAAAGCGACAAAATCCCAGTTAATCAGAACATATTTAAAGTGCCCCTGTTGTGCTTTTTTGAATATTACCCCTCATGCAGTGTAATATAGTGGTTTGTGAATGGAAAATTCTGCAAAATTTTAAAGAACAAAGTGCAGAACAAAGTTATTGTCGCTGAAAGTATAGATTCTGAACTGCTGAAACTGCATACTCCAGTCAATTCCAGTCTCACATCCTGTTACATCCATATGTAACAATGTAACAAATTTGCATTATACCAGCCATTAGTCTTCATTTATTGCATGCAAACAATGTCTACGTTGACCCTCAAACACTGTATGTAGCTGAGACTGGAAGAGTTGGGTTTGTGAGGTCAGCATGTCGAGAAGACACTGTTTTCTGCACTGCTAAAGCAAATCCACTTTGCGTGCTCCTCAAAAAAATGAGAACTCAAATTAATATGGGAAAAATGATGCCCTGTGTATCAAGAGTTGAGGAACAGCTGAAATTCAGATATGGTAACTGATAGACCAATCAGGCTGGGCCATCTGACCAATCAGAGCAGAGAAGCTTGCAGTAAGGTTTAGAGACTGAATCTTAGAAACAAACCGTTTTCAGACTCTTTGAGAAATGAGGTGCAATGTATAATGAGAAAACTGAAGTGTTTTTTTTTTACCTTTGATGCATATAAACCTATTGTAGGAGACATCCAAAACAAAATTCAAAATAGCATAAGGGCACTTTAAAATTCAGCTAGGTAGAGCAAAATTTTAGACCAATGAGCAGCGCCTTGTAACACGATACAAACTAAATAAACCCGGCTGGTTAAAGCAAAAACACCTTTTTAGAATTACCTGTTTCTCCAGTGCTTTTGCAAGTTCCTCTTTCTTTAATTGGTCTTTCAGTCTGTCGATTTCTGCCTTCAGCTCCTTCTCTTGCTTCTCATTGGCTCTTGTTACCGATTTAAGCTCTTCTTCCTTTTTTGCTGCCTCCACTTTCTGTTTTTCCACTTCTGAAAGAGCTTTCTTTAAATCCTCTCTGCACCGCTGTAACTCCTGAAGATGCAAAGTTACAGTTATTCTAGACTCGAAAACATAACTAAGTATCAAAATACAGCATTCCCAGTGCATTGACAGGTGTCACATTGAACAGAGATTTTAGATTGTGGCATTTCTTTATGTATCGTACCTTCATTAAAGGGTTTGAATCGGTTTCATCGGTTTGCTTAACTGCGAGCAGCTTCTCTTCCAGTTGCTTCTTCTCCTGCTGAGCCTGCATCAGCCTGTCCAATGAGACAACCACAAATTAAAACACACCAACACACAACACCACATTCACTAATGTTAGTGCGGAAAGCCACTAAAATGATTCATCCAGCAGAAGAATCAGCATCATATAGAAGAATATGTATTACTTTGGAATCTGAGACAGAATTGAAATGATTCATGTCATAAAAGAAAATTTGGTCAAGACACGAGTGTCCATTTGGATCACCTGGATAAGAACTTTTGACGTATTAGTAGAATTCAAGTATTGAGTGATTAGATTTGATGTACCAGCTCAGCCAGTAAGATTGAAGGATTTGGATTAGTGTTAATCATAGCTGACTTTTATTAGCCTTTAAGTTAATAGACTCTAGTTTAGTGTGTCAGTATTTCTAGGTTGAGATTCTATGAAAGATTACTGATTTAAACTTGATCAGTCATGGTTAATTTGATTAGAGGATTCGTTTCTGCCTGTGGCGTCAGTAGCTGTGCTCATTTAGGACTCTGTCTCACTTTTGAAATGCGCTGCACTGCCCTCGTCTGGCAAACCAAGAGTGAACACATACGATAAAAAGACAACAATGAACATTCAAGAGCATATCTGACATGAACACATGGCAAGAAACACACACACACAACACACACACACACACACACACACACAAATGTAAACAAACTAAGACAACATATAAAACACTATAAATACTATGAAACATGTGGGACAATATTATGATATATAGGTCATGTCAAATCCATACTTTTTTTTTTTTTTAAAGAAATCAATTCTATTTGTAGCAAGGTTGTATTAAATTGATCAAAAGTGATAGTATTTATAATGTTAAAAAAGATTCATCAAAGAATCCTGGAAAAAAAATGTATCAAGGTGGCCACAAAAATAATAAACAGCACAACTGTTTTTAACATTAATAATAAGATTAATTGTTTCTTGAGCAATAAATCAGCATATTATATTGATTTCTGAAGGATCATGTGACACTCAAGACTGGAGTAATGATGCCGTTTTGCCATAACAGGAATAAATTACATCCGTTGTCTTAAATTTTTGTAATATTTATAATATATATTTTTTATCAAATAGTATAAATAACATCAAAAACATGTTTAAAAAAATTTAAAAAATTAAAAATTCTGATGTGAGTGTGATTTGGATAGAGGATGATAACATGGCCTATGTTTTAAATAATAAATCAGGCTAATGAAATGTGGACCTTTTAGCCTACAGGATCAGAAGACACTGAATGTTAAAAAAGGGAGTTGGTCACAAGGTTGTTTGTATATGATTACAGATGAATCACTTGACACCTTAGACAAATACGGACTTGAACTGTATTGTACTATTGCATAGTAATGGATATGTTATGCCCTGTTAAAATATGCAAATTGTAAAAGCTGCAGGGTCACTGACTTGTTGGTCATAGTGGCCGTTCCTAACGCTGGATGCCCTAACATTATTGGCGGGATTTATTGCACCCACATTGCATCTGCATTCTTAATTTTGACATTGGATCCACCCACATCACATCACCAATTATCACTGTAGCTCATTTCATCAGGATTCACCAACATTTTGGCATCACCAATATTAACATTCTTCAAATGTTGACGCTTGATGTGTCAGCTTACTCTCGGTTGGCGGAGCTAAGCTGCTCCTTCCATTGGTCACTCTGCTCTTTGTATCCCTCCAGCTCCTCCTCCAGAGCCAAAATGGAGGAGTTCACCTTCTGACGCTCCTCCTCAATTTCCAGCTGAGACTGTGGATAAGGCCAGGGAAAAAGACACAGGTGGTAACAGTAAAACTTTAGTTTTGTACACCCATCCAGATTCATGAAACATGATTCATGAAAAACCATGACAAGTAATAAAACCTCTCTCTTCCAAGTTAATTCCCTTAAGGAATGTGAGAAACAGGCATTCATCACCCTGAAGGGATTTGTCTTGAAGTGTATGTTCACCTGTGAGACGGTCTCCATGCTCTGACGCAGGGTGTCCATATCTTGACTGTACTGCTCTCTGAGGGCCTCCATCTCTTTATCATGGGATTCTACCTCATCCTTCAGGGCCCCTTTCAGAGCGGTGAGCTCTCGCTCCCTCTGTCTGAGTGTGTCCTCCAGTTTTTGCCTCAGCATTAGAGACTCAGACAGCTCTGACTGCAACGTCATCAAGTCCTAAAGAGAAAAGAAAACTGGAATGATTAACAAAAAACGAATTCAATTTAATTTCAATTCAATTTTCCAATCAGACATTGGTCCAAAACATCTTTACAAAGAATACTAATCTTACAAAACCCCAACAAGCAGATTAAGTCAAACGTTTGATTGAGTTGATGGATGGATGGATGGATGGATGGATGGATGGATGGATGGATGGATGGATGGATGGATGGATGGATGGATGGATGGATGGATGGCCTAAATTATTTGTACATTTTTGTACAAATTGTAGTACATTTAGGTAATTGCATAGTTTTGATTACTTTATTTTCAATCATTTAGAATACCAGTAATCATAATAAAAGAATAAGAAGGCACATCCAAATGTTTGTCAACTTCTGTATGTATATGTAGATGCAGTGTGTATCTAATGTTGTCCATACCATTTTTAATTTGATTATCTTGAATTCACATTTATTTGCACTTTAAACAAGGCATAGACTTGCATTCACACATTCTTGTTTTTAGAACACTAAATCAACAAAGTCACTAAAAAAGTGTGTTTCTGAGGAAAAGATAACTTTGTTTAACGAAACAGTGGATGCGGTTTATTTTTTTTGGAGCACCAACGGAGTTCTGCAAGTGTGTTTGTTTGTTCCCGGTCATGAGTCGAACCCATAGGCGGTGAGTGAAACTGCATCAAATGTCTGTGTTTTGTCACCAGTTGGCGCGTAAGTGAATATAAAATGTAAACAACGCGAATGTATAGTGAATCGGAAGTTATCCAGGGATAATGCCTGGATGTAGAGTGTGAGTGTGTCATAGGTGTTGAGTGTGCTCATGACTCTTTAATTCCACTCACTGCACACTTTCACGAGTCCGGCTGTTTTCAGAAAAAATCGTATAAATATGATAAAACTAAAGACTCTTTGGCGATATAAAAGATACAATACTACTCTTAGGTACTAAAGATTAATGTGAGATTGGCAGAAACTTTATGTTAACTTATGTACCATTTAAGCATATAAATGGCTAATTGGCTAATGTTAGCAACCACAATCATACGTACTAGCTGCACTGTGTCAGACTGAGGGAAGTTTTCAGGCATTCGTCTGAGCTCCTCCTGGAGCTGAGCTAGCTGATCCTCCTGCTGCCGTAAGCGAGACTCCGCCAACTCCCGATCCATTCGCAGCTCCACCATTCTGAACACATATATAACATATCACAAGGACGGTTATATTTTCGGTTGGAAATGCACATTGGTTTCATGTTTTGGTGTTTTGGCACACAGATACTCACTGGTCCTGGTTTTCCTGCAGTTCTCTCTTTGTCTTGTCTAGTAGTTGCTGTAATTGTGTGTTCTTGTTAAATTCCTGCTCTAGTTCTGTCTTCATATTATTGTCAGTCACTAAGATCTGAGGACTCTGTGGAAAACCAAATCCCAATAAGCTTCAACAATTATTGGAGTGATCTGGGTTAAAAAACCAATATAGCTCTATTGACAGCAAGCTGTCGATTACAACACAAAAATTCAGACCAAACACAAACAATTGTCACACTTACACTGATGCATTTACAGTCTTAGGGTGAAGACATTCCAGTAGATTTAAAAACAGAATTATATCATCTTTTCAACAAAGCACTATTATTGATAAGTATTTTTACAATAATATTTTCTAAGCTGTATAGTTGTCTAATGCATTCTTCAACCGATGGGAGTACTATTCATGGTGACTGAACAGGCTTTGTACAGTTGGCCAAAAAAGTATTTAGTCAGCCACCAATTGTGCAAGTTCTCCCACTTAAAAAGATGAGAGAGGCCTGTATTTTTTACCATAGGTACACTTCAACTATGAGAGACCTAAGTTTTTGGTCACCTACAAAAAAGCAATATTTCTGGCTCTGGCAGACCTGTAACTTCTTAAAGAGCCTCCTCTGTCCTTCACTCGTTACCTGTATTAATGGCACCTGTTTGAACTCATTATCAGTATAAAAGACACCTGTCCACAACCTCAAACAGTCATACTCCAAACTTTACTATGGCCAAGACCAAAGAGCTGTCAAAGGACACCAGACAAAAAAAAATGTAGACCTGCACCAGGCTGGGAATACTGAATCTGCAATAGGTAAGCAGATTGGTGTGAAGAAATCAACTGTGGGAGCAATTAATAGAAAATGGAAGACATACAAGACCACTGATAATCTCCCTCGACTGGGGGCTCCACCCAAGATCTCACACTGTGGGGTCAAAATGATCAAAAATTCCAGAACCACACAGGGGGACCTAGTGAATGACCTGCAGAGAGCTGGGACTAAAGTAACAAAGGCTACCATCAGTAACACACTACACTACCAGGGACTCAAATCCTGCATTGCCAGACATATCCTCCTACTTAAGCCATGTCCGGGCCCGTCTAAAATTTGCTAGAGAGCATTTGGATAATACAGAAGAGGATTGGGATAATGTCAAATGAAACCAAAATATAACTTTTGGTCAAAACTCAACTTGCCGTGTTTGGAGGAGAAAGAATGCTGAGTGAATTCTGAGTAGTTCTACCTACTGTGAAGCAGGGGGTGGAAACATCATGCTTTAGGGCTGTTTTTCTGCATAGGGACCAGGACGACTGATCCATGTAAGGAAATAATAAATGGGGTCATGTATCGTGAGATTTTGAGTAAAAACCTCATTCCATCAGCAAGGGTATTGAAGGCTGGGTTTTTCAGCATGACAATGATCCCAAACACACCGCCCGGGCAACGAAGGAGTGGCTTCGTAAGAAGTGTGTCAAGGTCCTGGAGTGGCCTAGCCAATCTCCAGATCTCAACCCCATAGAAAATCTTTGGAGAGACTTGAAAATCCGTATTGCCCAGCGACAGCCCCAAAACATCACTGCTCTAGAGGAGATCTGCATGGAGGAATGGGCCAAACTCCAGCAACAGTGTGTAAAAACATTGTGGCGACATACAGAAAACATTTGACCTCTGTCATTGCCAACAAAGGGTATATAACAAAGTATTGAAATGAACTTTTGTTATTGACCAACTACTTATTTTCCATCATAATTTGCAAATAAATTCTTTAAAAATCCGATGTGATTTTCTGGATTTTTTTTCTCATTCTGTCTCTCATAGTTGAAGTGTACCTATGATGAAAATGACAGGCCTCTCTCACCTTTTTAAGAGGGAGAACTTGCATAATTTGTGGCTGACTAAATACTTTTTTGCCCCACTGTATTACTGACGTAAATTCAGAGACAAGCTTTTCCGCTATGTAAAAACTATTTCCTGGTATCTTGTGTGCATTATATCAAAGTTACAGGGTTTACTGGTTGAATATGTCAGGAATTAACAGATTGAATAACTTTTCACAGATAAGATCAGTCACATTGGTATATTTTTGGTCTGGTGGTTTCCAGCAAACATTGTCAAGGACTGTAAAAATGATTTCAATGGGCCTTATCAAAGCAAAACACATGTAGCTTTGTTCATTTAGGTTGTATCCCAAAACAAACATGCATATGATAATTCTACAAGGAGGATGATTGGTCTGATGTTGGGGCTGCGCATTAATCTTACACCAGCAATTTTGCCTTGAATTTCCCCTCAGAAATCAATATCCCATCTTATCTATTGTATCTACACTTCACTAGTTATTCTTACAGTCAATCACCTCACTAGTTATTAATAATTCACAAAAATTCTGTTTGAAGAATCTGACTGACTACATTTTACATTAATCTTATAAATGCACATTGTTGATCTTAATCAGGAAACACACATATCTGAAACATGTAGTCCTGTAGTCAAGCTGTCTGCTCCTCAAATAACCCAGTGCTCTAGGATATCCCATCAGACCATTCAACTGCTGTTGCCATCATTATAATGACCACACATGGCTACTATGAGGTCATTTGAACTGACCTCTTGTGTTGCAGGGTCTAAAGTTACTTCTTGAATAAAAAAAGAACACATTAAAGTTCAATTAAAGGGTGCGTCTCAATCAGCTCCCTAGCTCCCGAGCTTGTGAATCAGTATATCTTATTCACAAATTTCGGGAAATGGTATGGACAGTAAGGACACTAGCTCACTATACATTGGAGACACTAATGATTATTTCTGGCAACATGACAATGTCCTCATCTTCTGGACAGACATGAGAATTCATCTGGCGTGACTGTCATAGTCCATGTATGTTGAGCTTCCAGCGGTTGTACACTCGTTATTGCGGTGCACTGTGGGATTGAATGGGTGCACTCCATAACGTCCACTATGGTTTTGGACACCACTACAAATGGCTGTCCCTTCAAATATAGCCCTGTTTAAGGGTATATGGGGTGATTTCCGACACAGCCATAGTGAGCATTGATGCCCCCTGGTTTTCATGGCGCATTGTGGCACTTTTTAGGGAGCGAATGTGTCAAGTGTACAAGTAGGATTTTGCGACTAAGACAGCTCTTTAAAATGGCCTACTCCCTGAGCAGTGCACTCATTACTGAACTAAGGAGCTGATTAAAATGAAGTAATTCATTTACTCACCCTGGTGTTTTTCTAATGCACTATGCCATATTGCTTTTCAAACGTCCTGCTGTTCGAGATCCTATTAATGGCAGTTAATAGCAGCTTCTTTTTTTTACTTTAAAAAAAATAAAAATAAAGATGCAAACGTATCACATAAAGATACTTTTGCAGTGGGTTTGATGAAAAACAAACCAAAATTTGATGTACTATTTAAAGGGATCCCATGGTGTTGAGACTTGTATGGCTTAATATAACATAAATGATGTCTCTTACTGAATTATGTGGTAGAAAACCCATGAAAGATCTACGTTATTTAAAAAATCGATTTTATATTTGGACCATGGGCGGCGCCATTTTGTTTGCATTCTAGGTTGATGACGTAGATTGGTTGAACTCCTCAATCAGCTGGCGTTACCCGTTGCTATTTTTACCACAACGCAACTCGAAAATTGTTTCAGAGTTAAACAAAACAAATGAATTGCTTTGTAATTGTACTTAAAACACACTCAAACATACATGTGCACACAAACTCACCTACACAAGTCACAAACAGATCGGCGGGCGCGCACACACACACCTGACTGCTCTGTCTCAATCGCATGCATCATCACCAAAATATCCTGCCTCTCTTCCTCACGTTACTTTATCCCATCGTCCTACCTAGATATTTCCCTCTGCTGGTCACATTAGGCATTATAGTTAATCTACTATCAACAGTCTATCTAGGGAACAGGATGTGTTGAACAGGATATCAGCAGGGAATAGATTGAGGGTTATGTATGCGCGCGCAGTGCGTGCGTGTGTGTGTGTGTTCGCGCCGATCTGTTGGGGTGTGTGTGTGTTCGCGCCGATCTGTTGGGGTGTGTGTGTGTGTGTGTGTGTGTGTGTGTGTGTTCGCGCCGATCTGTTGGGGTGTGTGTGAGTCTGTGTGAGAGAGAGAGTTTGTGTGCACATGTATGTTTGAGTGCGTGAAGTCGGACAGCTGTTTGTAAATCGGCTTTACTCGTTATTGCGGTGGAACGTGAGACTGAATGACTGCACTCGAACATGTCCACTATGGTGTCGGACAACACTACAAATGTCCGTCCCTTCAAATAATGCCCTATTTAAGGGTATAGGGTCGATTTCAGATTCAGCCCCTGTCGTGGAGACTGAGCAGCCCAGCATCTCGATTGAGACAGAGCCTGTCGTGTGCGCGCCCGCCGATCTGTTTGTGACTTGTGTAGGTGAGTTTGTGTGCACATGTATGTTTGAGTGTGTTTTAAGTATAATTACAAAGGAATTCATTGGTTTTGTTTAACTCTGAAACAATTTTCGAGTTGCGTTGTGGTAAAAATAGCTACGGGTAATGCCAGCTGATTGAGGAGTTCAACCACTCTACGTCATCAACCTAGAACGCAAACAAAATGGCGCCGCCCATGGTCCAAATATAAAATCGATTTTTAAAATAACGTAGATCTTTCATGGGTTTTCTACTACATAATTCAGTAAGAGACATCATTTATGTTATATTAAGCCATACAAGTCTCAACACCAGGGGATCCCTTTAACAAAAATCCTGACCTTTGGTCATCTGTACAAGGCTACACGTTCATTCCGACATTCCGTTTTTATTTATCTTGTGTGTTTATTCTGGGTGAGTTTGGAATGAACTGTGATGCTAATAGTGTCATGAATGCATGAGCTGCTTTGAGAAAAGGCTATAAATGATCCGCCACCTGCAGCATCCTCAAAAGCGATTCTACTACTAGCCAGACTCCTCCTTTATGTATACAGACGTGACGTAATGACGCAAAAACAAACGGAGACATGCTCAAATATTCTGTGGAAATCCACCAGTACCACTCAGTGAAAACACATAATTAGCTTATATAAGCTTACTGTTGTGAATCAGGCTTGGGAAAGGTGATAGTTTTGAACACTGGTTGGTTATGTACTTGCTCAAAAAATATTTTTGGATTTTTGCATTTAACATTTATGTTTGTTTTTCACCAAACCCTATCATACACCAGAACACTTGAAATATATGGCCCGTGTCACAAGGGATTATTCTGTGATACTTTTTCATCTTTTTTAAAAAAACTTGGTGGTCACTATTAACTTCCATTATATGGATAAGCGTGAGTCAGACGTTTAAAAAATAATAACAATAATTCTCCTTTTGTGGTCCGAAAACCATATGGCATTAAAACAACACAAGGGTGAGTAAACTCAGGGGCTTTTTACACAACAGCGTTTTTAACTAAAAACATATGCGTTTTGGTCGTTCATTTACACAACAACGTTTGGGGCCTGGAAACATAGATTTTTGTGCAAGTGCAAATTAATGTGTAAACAACAAAAAAAGGAAACTGGGAAAATGATGATGTCATTCACATCACATGCATGTTACATGTTCTGTCTATAGTATTTCATAGTCACTGAATGGGCTAGCAGCAGAATACAGCATTTTTAGTCTGTGTGAATGGGATCATTTGGCAAAGGTGTCTTCTGTAGATGGAAAACTCAAAGAAAAAACTTCTATCGTTGTTGTTTAAATGCAGACTGGGTAAACCCAGCCTGATTTGCTGGCGAATTGATTTTGCCCTGCAGCTTAGTCTGGAAACCTGTACATTAATTTCTACTGCTGCTGTTACACTTTTCCGGGAACCAATCACAGACTGGCTTATCCACCTGACGCGCTATTGGCGAGTTTAAGATGACGACGGATAGAGAAACAATGGGTCTTGGCCCGTTGATCACGCCTCTTGTGATTTGATTGGTTGAAGGACTATTAGATTGCATACGGAGTCATTTGAATAATGCTTGTTGATCACTCCTCTTGTGCAGTAGAAAATACAGAGCAGACTCCCCAGATCAATGTTCAATCTTAAATTGAGCTTGGTCTGGTGAAAGCAAGACAAGTGTAAATGTACACTTAATCCTAATTTTTGGGTGAACTAACATTAATCCCAGCAGTTGCTATATAACCTAACAGCATCACATTTGCTAAATTGATCATCATATACTACCGTTGAAAAGCTTGAGGTCGGTAAGATTTTATAATTTATGCTTATGTTTGGTGTGCTTATGCTTACCAAGGCTGCATTTATTTGATCGAGAATGCAGGAAAAATAGCCAAATTGTGAAATAATATGTTATTTCTTAGAATGTAATGTACACCAGTGGACAAAGATGAATTTTCAGCATCATTACTCTATTGTTCAGTCACATGATCCTTCAGAAATCCTTCTAATATGCTGATTTGCTGCTCAAGAATAATTTCTTATTATCAATGTTGAAACAGTTGTGCTGCTTAATTTGGAAACCCTGAAACTTTTTTCTTTCATTTTAAGGAATTCATTGATGAATATAAAGTTCAAAATACTGAAAAGAAAATCTTTGGTAACATTATAAATGTCTTTACTGTAACTTTTAGGTCAACTTAATGCATCCTTTCAGTATAAAAGTACTAATTTCTTCTCTCTTTTTTTGTAAAACAAAACACATCTTACTGACCCCAATCTTTTAAATGATATATAAATCACAGTCTAACCAAACCACTAAGAGTCTGAGGAGGTTTACTCCGCGCTAATGAGCTTGATTAACAACAGTCGCAACGTCTCCCGGCAATACTGCCCACAACAACAGAGTTTCTCATGCATGGACGAGTGCTCAGTGGGATATAACAGCGCAAAAGGCTGTAGAATGAGTGCCCATTAAAACTGAAACCCAAACAGACATGTTGAGGGCCCTGAGGTTGAGGGGAAACCCTCCCTCACAGATATCCATTTCCAGTGTAACTTAATTATTGATGGATCACAAAGAGCGAGCTCTCGACCACGCAGTCCTAATCAGCTTTCCTTGTTGATGCGACGGTTGCTAAGAGACTGTAGGAGGATACTTCACACACAGGAAGCTTATGCAAACACGTAGGCTAACATTATTATACAGACACGCACGTCCACGCATGCATGTACATACAGGAAGACAAGATAGATGAACATACGGAAGCTATCTGTCTTCACCCAAAAATGAATATTATTTACTCAACCTCATGTTGTTCAAAACCTGAATTATTTCTTTATTCTGTGGAAAACAAAATGTGTCTTTCTGGCCATTTGTCTATATAATAAAAGTGAATGAAGTCTGGGGCTGTTAAGCACGAAAACAGGACATAAAAGCACCACAAAAGTAACATTATAGTTGTCATTAAGTATCATTAAGTCTTCTGTAGCCAGATGATAGCTTTGTGTGAGCAACTAATTTTAAGGAACAAAATTTAGTGGTATTTCATTGATAATCCATTCTAGTGTGTTATGAGAACCAGATCAGTCTGGTTCACACAGACCGGTTTTGTTAACAGATTTAAAGTTGAAAAGATTCAAAAGAATGTGTTCATAAATTGGACATCGCAACAAGGGATTTAATCGCACTTTAGCTAGAAATTTCTATCATATGAAATTAGAAAACTTTAAATATAGAATATATTTGTTACTTTAAAGCAATAATTACATGTAATTGATTATAATTGAAATTATATATGTGGATTTTCCTCATAAAGTCACCTTTTGTGTTCCACAAAACAAAAAAGTAAATGACAGAATTTTCATTTTGGGTGAACTGTCACTTTAAATAAAGCCTCTTATTGGCTGATCTACTTTCTTTAAAATACATAATCATAATGATTATTGTCCATTTTAAACTCTATCTTTATGAATAAATGAGTGTGCTTGTAAAACACAGTAGTTTGTTGCTGTTATCTTCACTCACTCTCTCTGCGTTACATTGTCACTTTCAAAACACACCCACAATCATGCAAAACAGGGACCGATACGCAAACCAAGGACACGCACGCACACACACACACACACACACACAGGAGGCACATGTGCAGAGACACACAGGCGCGCACACACACACAGGCGCACACAATTAAACACAGAAAGAGAGCACACGCATACACAGACAGGCGCACACACACCCACCCTTTCTCATTCAGCAAATGCTGCTGAACACTATTCAATGCTGGGAAATGCAAACTGATTTATTGAACACATGCATGCTTACCTTCACCTCACAGAACCTTTCATGAATGAGGCTCGTTTTGCGTTTGATTGCCATCTCGCTCTCAATAGACCTAGTGTTGAATATAAAAGGAAATTGAAGGAACCAGGGGGGAAAAAATATTATAGCATGTTCTGAAGATGTGAGAGGTGTGTGCCACTGCAAAATGCTAAGATGGTGTATTGCCAGGGTTGCTTTGCATTTGCTAGGGTGTTTTGTGTAGTTTTGAGAATGTTGAAACTTTGCTTGGATGCTAGGATATTGCTAATGTTTTCAGAGTGTTTTTTAACATTGTACTATTTGTTCTAATCCATGATCTCTAAGTGTGAGCAATACAGATCTTACAAAATATTATTCAATTATCTCAAGTCACTCCTGCAATGTTACAGGTGATAACAGTATATTGTTATGTGAAACCAAAACTTTTAGAAAAGCATGGGGTCTGTCTTTATGCATGAACTAAAATAATTTGATATTCTGTAAAGTGCATGGGTGACTGTGAGGTTTTGTAAAATAAGAGCATTATTGTACCCCTCTTTAAGTATGTTGTAAATGGCTTGTTTGGTCTGGCCATCCTCTCCATTTCCATTCTCTGTACTGGTGGTCTGGCTCTTTATGAGGTCAGGGGTTACCTAAAAAAGGTCAAAGGAGCATTATTTTAGAAACACCATACATAAAATCGACATACTACCCTAACAGTCATCACTGAAATAGATGTTCAGAGAAATAAGACAATCAAAACAACTTGTGTTGGCCAATCAAAAACTTTGAGGTGGTTCTCCAACCAGAGGTATACGTTTTAAATGAGACAATATCCACTCCAAAATTATTCCCTCCAAAAGGCATATTAGCCAGCTTGATACCAGCAATCTAAAGCATACAAAATGATTAACAAGCAGAGATAATTTCTGAATAGCTAAACTTTCTAAATGGCTTTTAAAAAAAGAATGCATATGCCCCTTAACATTTTTTCCAACCTAGCCATGCCTTAGCCCTGTTATTATTAAAAAAAAACTGCTTTAAAGTCACAATGAAATGGAAGTAGCAACAGATCTTTTCTTACAAATTGTGACGTACATGAAAGTGTACCAGATTATCAAAAAAGAAAAAATATATATAGGATAGGACCGGTTCTATATAAGATTTTGAGATGTGGGCATCACTCAAAAGTGAACACTCTCAGAAAAAAATATACATTTCTGTCACCGGGGCGGTACCCTAAGGTACTAAAGTGAAAAGGTACATCTTTGTACCTTACTAAGCCCTATGTAACCCCTAAATAGTACACATTAGTACATTAAAATGTACATATCAGTACTTTAAGAGTGTGCATTAGTACCTTTTTTTGGTTTTGTACCTTAGGGTACCGCCCCAGTTACAGAAATGTACCTTTTTTTCTGCCAGCGAAGGCAGATAAACACAACCCCTTTGAAGGGTCAGTGTTTAAGTAGACTTAATGACTGTAGAAATCTGGAATATGTCACCAAAGAAAAGTCATTTGCACCAGTAGATTCAGTAGTGACATTTTGATGAAAAATGACAACGTCAAAAGACTATAAAACAAACAAGATCTTGAGGACTCACTGGTTTCTTTGGTAGAGCAGGTGGTGCCTCCCTGGGCACAAACAGCTTTGGTGATTGGCTAAAAGTGAGAGGTTTGGAATTGGGTATAGCTGCCACTTTAGCCACAGATGTGGATTCTCGTCCTAGACTGCCAGTTGATGGTTTCGGTGAGCTGAGTTTGGGCACTGCAGCTGAGGTAAGAGGAGCATAAGGGTTTATTGTTGGAGAAGTCTGTGAAGAAGGTGAAGCCTCCTCAGTAGGTTTGTTGAGGGCATCCACGCTGTTAGACCGGACTCGGTTATCAAGACGAGGCAGAGTTCGGGCTTCTGAGTTGGGAACATCACCAGAACTACCACCGCCAAACCGGCTAATGAGTTTATTAATAGGAGCCAGTGACTTTGTGTCTATAGCTGGGGCTTTGTCCTCATCCAGTGAGACTGGGGGAGGAGGGAAGGATCCATTTAGCCCCGTCCCATTCAGACTACTCCCAGTCCCATTCTGC
The DNA here is from genome assembly GCF_024679245.1 of Pseudorasbora parva. NCBI lineage: Eukaryota > Metazoa > Chordata > Actinopteri > Cypriniformes > Gobionidae > Pseudorasbora > Pseudorasbora parva. Next base: position 34,388,841 of record NC_090190.1, read on the forward strand.
TTGACCTTCCTAAGCCCTGCTTCGTTAAAACCATCATCGGCCTTTTTGTCCACCTTAGGAGCAAGGGTAGAAGGGGTGAGGCGACCTGTAGTCCTGGCCTCAGCTTCTCCTTGAATCCCTGCTTGTCCATCACCAGGTGGCCTCCTTAAAGGGCTCCTAAAATCCTCATCAGGAGAGCTAGATTGTTCAGCAGGAATATAGGAACCCTGGGGAGTCCGAGCTCCTTCCCTTTGTCCCAGAGACAGGGTGCTGTATGGAGAAGTCTGAGAGACAACTGGGACTGAGCTCTGGATTTGTGGTTGAGTCTTCAGCTGTACCCCGTAAGAGTCGCCCTTTTCTCCGTCCTTGAGCACCACATATGGCTGTCCTGAAATGCCTTGCACCCGCACAGCTACTCCATACTTAGACGGCGAAAGAGTCCCGTTGGTGACGCCACCAACTCCACCAGCCATTCGATTCCTGTCTGGGAACCCTCCGCCAGCGTCGTCCAAATCTTTGATGAAGCGGATCTGTACGCCATAGTCTAGAGGGGGCTTCCTGTCTGCTGAGACGGAACTCATTGTGACCTGCTGTGGTACCAAGACAAAGAATTGAATAAGTCGGTGCGCCAGTCCATCTAGAGACCAGACTAAAAAAGCTAGACTGCTTGGTGGACTAATTGATAAGTCCAAACAGGGGACAGATACACAAAGAAGTCATGACAACAATAGATCAATTCAGTTTAGACTCCATATTTAAATTTTTACCATGGGAAACAAGGCTGTGTTGGAAAGATGTACAGTATATGATCACAAGATTGTATAATGTTGTGTTCGATTTTCACAACCAAGATATAAAGAGTCCATGTCAGTTCATTGCAAAGGCATTTTTTCAATGCTAAATTTCAAAGAAGAGTCTGCATCTGGTTACAAAGCAGTACAACCCACTGAATAGACTTAAATATATATAAATATGGCATCTACTTGCCGTTTCAGGCCCACAAAACAGTCACAATAATATTTTAAAACAAAATGCATCCCTAAAATGTTGTTGTTAAGCTATTAAAAATACTTTGCGTTGATTGAAACATATTGAAATAATATAAAAAATATAAAGATGGAAAAAATAACAAATTTAAAATGTTGAAATTTGAATATAATTAGTTGAAGCATTAAAATTACTTAAACTTAAATAAAAATAAAAGGTTAAATATCAATAAACAAACCAAAAAAATTACAAAAGCCCATAATAATTACTAAAATTGAATTAAAAACTGGCATTTTAAAAATGTAAGCTAGTTCAATATATAAATACTATAATGGTACACTGTAAAAAATGATTTAGAAAAAAAGTAACCTGGTTGCCTTAAAATTCATTAAGTTCATTAAAATAAAAAAATTTGAGTTAATACAATGAACATTTTTTGAGATTCGACAACCTTTGTTAAAATATTATTAAAAGATTTTGTGAGCATATTGGGTAATTGTGTTGACGCAGCCTAATTGTGCTATTTTCATGATTTATCAAATCTTTCACGTGGTTCAGATACAATAATATTTTGAGTTTCTATTTATTAAACAAATTTCCTTCATTGTAACAACTCACATTTTTAATTTAAATAAACTCAAAATTAAGGCAACAAGGTTACTTACTTTTTTAAGTTAAACCAACAAAAACCAACCAATTTTTTTACAGTGTACATATAGTAAATAATAATAAAATAACTATCTCTGTGAAAATGTTTATAGTGAGTGAGTCTGATGTATTTTACTGTTTTATAATTTTGCATTAAGCTAGATTTTTTTATTTATCATTAATTCAAGTATCCAACAAAAAAGGCAACAAAAACAGTCAGCATCAGTCTACAAAAACTTTATACTTTTGTGTTGTTTAGTCCAACAGGACTTGATACTGTTTTGCTGCTTCCATCTTGTCTTCACTTCTTAAATTTATGTTGGACTGTTATGGTAATATTACTAATGTCCCAAGAGACCCTTTAACAATCTCCTTTCCACTGCCTGATATAGTGTCACACCTTAGTAAATAGAAATATGCAGCAGTTTTGTACGTGACACAGCTATCAAGTATCGACACAGGTATTGAGTCTTCTCACATTTGTAAAGATAATGTTTGTGTGTGACAAACAGGTGTGCCTGCTGGTGACAGGGAGCAGGTTCTAGCACATTCCACTTGGCTTCCGGTCTTCCCGTTTTCCTAGAACACAGTTCCAGTATGCATGAGCACAAACATTAGCTCAAAAATAGCTTATCACTGTGAAGGCAACATTCCTCAAATCATATCAAAGCAGGGAGCCGCACACATGGAGGGAAGGATCAAAGATGGCGAGCCTAATCTGCGGAGTAACTGGTGTTTACAGAGACACTTATATGCTCTATTGTGCAAAACAAGTGATGCAGAAAACAGCCACAGCTATGCAGGGCATCATCTAAAGCCCTCGTTTTACAGCACATCAGACAGCTAGAAGTCTTGAAACCATTGCTATCTGCAGTCTCCATGCAAATCAAGAATTATAGAATTGCTGTGTGTTTTAAGTAGTACGTTGTATCCTCTGTTAAGCACCAATTTACAATGCTCCAGAATAACACTGGACGCAAAAACTCAGAAGACATTGAGATCTAAAATAACAGTCCATAAACTCTGGTCTATCAATGAATAACTTATTGAAATGGGGGGATTTGGTTACATTATAACTGTCAGCGCCCCTGTTGAGGCATTAGGTCTGATTAGCTACTGAAAGTAAGCCATTGTCTTCCTCGCATAGGTGGGATTCCAAGCATTACTGCAAAATGAAACAACCATGTGATTTTTTTCATTGGTTAAAGGAGCAGATTAAGTACATGTACATTTTTAACATTACATTTTTGACTTAAGGCAAAATGTAAGTGGCAATGTCATATATACGGAAGAGGATTAGGGCCAAGCAAAAAAAAAAAAAAAAAAAAAAAAAAAAAGCATCTCGAGATTAAAGTCATTATAATGCGAGATTAAACTCGTTAAATTTCGAGAAAAAAAGTCTAAATAAAATCTCGAGAATAACGCATTCGATCAGTGTTCATTGCATAGCATACTGATAGAGGACATGGCAGAGTTGGATCACTTAGTCAAGCTATATTTCAGACTTTCTTTCAGTAACAAAGAAATACTATCAACTTTAGCTAATTATGACAAAATTATATTAATGTCCTCTATCAATATGCTATGCAATGAATACTGATCGAATGCGTTATTCTCAAGGTTTTATTTCGACTTTTTTTCTCGAAACACAACGACTTTATTCTCAATATTTAATGAGTTCATTCTCAAGATTTTATTTCGACTTGTTTTCTCGAAATATAACAAGTTTAATCTCGCATTATAATCACTTTAATCTCGAGATGCTTTTTTTTTTTTTTTTTTTTGCTTGGCCCTAATCCTCTTCCGTACATATATCTCCAAAATATGTCTCCGACAAAAATATACACAGAGTAGCCAAATAAAAACGGTCCAAATGAAAGCTTTCCAGGTTTAGGTAGTCAGGACGTGATTCTCACCATCCACAAAGCACTGGGCTTTGTGGATGGTGAGAATCACGTCCTGACTGCCTAAACCTGGAAAGCTTTCATTTGGACCGTTTTTATTTGGCTTCCACCTGCCATCAGAATGGCTATTTGTTCTTGGAGGAAGTAACTAGACAAAGATCATTGGTTCTCTGTGCCATCTTCCATTCAAGCTGCAAAAGTTAGCTGTCAAGGTTGTATTGCTTATATGACTATTTAAAGGGATATTTCACCCAAAAATTCAAATTAGCCCATAATTGACTCACCCTAAAGCCATCTTAGGTGTATATGACATTCTTCTTTCAGACAAATAAAATCAGAGTTATGTATAAAAAAAGGCCAGGCTCATCCAATCTTTAAAAATGGCTGTTTCTGTTTTGAAGTCCATAAAAATGCATCTAGCCGAGTGATTAACAAAGGCCTTCTGACGAAGCGTTTGTGTAAGAAAAATATCCATATTTCAAACTTTTCAAACTGGTCCAACTTCTGCTAGCTGTCGTACGCACTTTCACGAGAAACTGGCGTTTCAGCGAATGAGTAGGACGCGCAAGTTCTGGTGTCGAACGCAGAAGAGCAGAGAATAGAGCGAACAAAACTTGGTTCTCATGAGAACTAGCATATTCTCACCGGAGCCAGTCTCTCATGAACGCGCGTGTGCCAGTTAGAAGAAGTTAGAGATTACATTTTGAAAAGTTTTAAATATGGATATTTTTCTTACACAAACGAAGTGTAGCATATTGATTCCTTGAATCAATGAATAACATGGAAAGTAACAACACTCACATTTCTATAAATAAATGTTCAGTTCTGTATGACTCTTGTGGGTTCCCATGTTTTATGGGGAATTTATAGACATGATGCTTGATTTTTATGCATTCTATACCATAACCTTAAACCTACACCTAAATACAACTATAACACAAAAAAGAGATAAAAGATCAAATATCATTTATCATGATTTACATTTCTCATGGGGGCCAAAATATGTCCTCCCAAGTTCAAAGATTAGGTATTACTATCCTTACATAGGAAATACTGACCCCCACCCCCACCCACCCACCCACACACACACACACACACACTGAACTATGTGAGAGATAAATGAGCATTACAACACATACTTTAGGTTTGTAATGACAGATTTACTAACATGACTCCTCCAGGCTACATTTTTTTCATTATTATTTATTTTTAATTATTATTATTTATTTATTTATTTTGTGGTTGATAGCTTCTTTTGTATCTGTTTCCACTCTCTTTGAAAGAATTAGTGCCCTGAGGATACTTACGTTTAAAACCATTTGGCTTTAATCCATTTATGGTTGTGTTGGTTGACTATGGGGAAAATAAATTATGACAACACATCCTTTAGCCCCAATTCATCTTAATTTCCAAATTGTCACCAAACATTGTGTAAATGAATTTATGAAAAGCTGAATAAATGAAAGCTTATTTCGTGAGCTCTGGCATGGATCTAGCTCTGCTTAAATGTCACTCTAAACTGAATTCTCCAACAGAAGTAATACGATAGCTTTTGGCTAGTTTTTGTTGACAAAACACTGTAGCTTGATAAATTGATAAACAAGCTAATTAAACAAGAACAAAACTATATTTTAGAAATCAATGTTTTGAACAAGTAGGCATAAGGAAAATACTAGGCTACACATATTTACCATGATGACTACAACTCATAGGTTGTGCATTTATTCAGTGCAATTATTTCATTGTCGTTTTATTATTTATATTTTATTTACGAATTTATTGTACTATAAAGAACAGGATAGAATGTGTGTTGGAGACTATAGGCTTGAGATATTGTATCATTTACAAGTATGTTTTACTATACAGTGTTGGAAATAACCAAGAGCTAAATATTAAATTACACTGAGACAAGCACTTTTTGTCAGGAGCTCTTTTTTGTCCCCAAGACTTGTTTCTGTATCCCCGGATAATCACAGACTTGAGAGAGAGAGAGAGATGAGGAAGCACAAGCAAAATACATGAAACTTTTTTAGACCTGTAAATTGCGTCACACCCACCCAGCAAGTCGGCCAGTATCGGTGGGATCGAAACCAGCGTGCTATTTAAATATACAGGGTTAAAGTAACATTAATAACACAATTAAGACTTTAAGGCTACAGTTTGAATGTGTTGATTAGCTGTGTTGTCCTTCGACTTTGTTAAAGAGACAGGAACAAAAGTACAATATAAACAGAGGTACAATAGGCTGCTTATTGGAGTCGGAAAACCCCTTCCAATCGTATGGGACGCGCAACTTTATCTACAAACAATTTACAGAAAGGATGCTGGTCGGTCCGGGTGAGATCACAGTAGATCAAAGTCATAATTACTTTATTATATTTCAGAGGAGAGTGAACCCTGAGCAGCGCATCTTCGCGGTCTGTAATCCAGCCTCAGACACAAAGCAACAGGTGTTTGTCTGCTTCGCTCAGCAGAATTTGAGCGTTAATTTGAAGCCATGTGATTATGGATTACAACAACTCAAAGGCTGGACGCAACCCCGCAGCCATGAACAGCAACAAACACAAAAAGCCGAAGGCAAATATACACAGCTGAGTAAACAAAGACATTCTTTCTGCTTACCTGTCTTCCGAAACCTTTAACAATGACCTTCAGAAGGCACACAATAGTAAAGAAGCCCTTTTTAGGTTTAGTCGCTATTAAAAACTCCTAGTTGAGAACGAGGATGAACAGTCCATGCAAAACTGTCAGTGCGTTTTTTTTTCCGAAACAACCTGTTGCCTTTGCGTCATCGGTCCGCCCCCCTTGAGCGCTCATTGGCTGGAGAGTTGTTCAAAGGCCGATCGATGGGAACACGTCATTGGCCGATATCCAACGTCAATCTAAAATAAATTATTCAGGATCCGCCTTTGGAATATTATTCCCTAAAACTAATGAATTAGTTTGTTAAATGCAACTTTTAAAAATAGCCCAAATGCTTATACTAACTAGGTTATAACAGCTAAAATGAAGTCTGATAACCTAAGAATATTAAGTTTCAATGTTCATTATAAAGATTAGTTTGCTGGTTTATTGTAGTATATTTAAAATGGAAATTGTGAATATTTTACCTTTAATAAAAAATAACAAATAAAAAATAAAAAAATAGAGCAGAAGTTAATAATGTTCTGCCGGGTCTCATTTAGAAAAAGAAAAAGAAAAAAAAACACTATAGAAGAACTTCTGTGTAAATCATTTGCAAATCATAGATCTGTGACTGCTTTATTCATTCTGCTGGTGTTTCATGAGTTAGGCTATTCATAGCTTTCTGCAGCATTACTATCAGATTGGTCATAAAACTCAGATAAAAATTTGCATTTTCGAGGCATTTAGTTTCCTCTGGCATTTCCAGCCATGCTTTTTAGAATGGGAGGTTTTATTTATTGAGTAAAAAGTCAGTCAGATAACCTGAGAATATTAAATCATTCACTTGTTCGTTGTAAAGATTTATTTGCTAAAACATCCGTTTATAATATAATCAAAATGTAAGAAGTGAATATTTTAGGCTACTTTTAATAAAAATAAAAATAAAATGTTAAATGTAAAGTTGTAGATGTTCTCATAGGCTGTTCGGCTGGTGTTTCATGAGTTAGACAAACCATTTCTCAAGCATTACTATCAGGGGCCTATACCATGAAGCCGGTTTAGCTGGTTAGCCAGATATGTTTAAGGTTAGTTTGTGCCAATCCTGGGTAGGTACCATGAAAGTTTTAGCTGTGTTCATCTCCATGTTCTGGATAAGACATCTCAAACTGAAATTGAACCAATCAGTTGTGAGCAAAGTGCCACATCTCTGATGCAATAAAGTCACTCCCCCACTTACTCTTGCTCCAAATTAAAGGTCACTATACATACCAAATGGGTTTTAAAGACTTGACAATGCTTATTTATAACACAAATCGTTTTGATTGATTTAAAAATAATTTATGTAATTATTCCCTTAATCAATTACACATGTATCGTTTTAGTTAATCAATCATTAATAGGCACTTTATCAAATATAAATATAGCCTATATAAAGGACATACAAATAAGCTTTAATATCAATAAATAAAGCAAAAAAATTACTACATGAGAGCTTAAATGTTCAAGTTGTCCTCTTTTATAGACAGCTCTTTTCTTTTTGATGTGTAAATGTTTAAATTCTTAATATTTTTCAATCAGGTAATATTCTGCAGAAGAGAGAAAATAATCTCACTGCTTCTCTCTCAAGAAGTGCATCTCAGTTTCACTGATCCACAGCGTGTGATTGGCTGTTCACTGCTGATGACACAGCTAAACTCAGGATCAAAGCCTGAGTTGACAGAGAAAGCTGACAATCAGCATCATGGGACCAACAAAACCAGACCACAATACATTGGTTTGATTTTGTCAACTCAAAACTAATCCTGTAACCCTGAGTTTGTTAAACTACCATCATGGTGCAGGCCTCCAATTGGTAGTCATAAAACCTGTGTAAAATTTAGCATTTGAGGCATTCGTTTCCTCAGCCATTTCCAGCTGCTTTTTAGAATGGGAGATTTTTGAGTAAAATAAAGTCTGTGGTAAAAATAACTTCCAAAGACTTTTAAAAAGATCTTAAAAGTACTACAACTACCACAAGGCTTTGAGATATGTGCTTTAAAAAAATTTGCAACCATTGCATAGCAACTCCTTAGTAACAAGACTTTTTTAAAATACAGCAGCTTCAAAATGCAAGAGTAAATCTCTCGAGTTAACCACAGACTTTACTCAAATCTTAAAATTGGCATTTTAAAAACATTTCAGAGGCAACCCATAGCGAGTTAGTCATCTGAGTTGATATACAAATTGATTATCATTTTATTATAGATATAGCACAAATAAAATCACTATACGCATATAAATATATATACTTTAGCGAACATCATTGTGGTTCCCTTCGGGAAGAGCAGCTGGAAACGAACAATGAATATCTTTATCTTCATGAGTTTAGAGGGTTTTCAACCCAAATTTAATACAATAAAGTCACAAAAAAGACCTGTAAAAAACAATTCAGTTTACTTCTTTCAGTACAGAGCCAGAGCCCAGAACACCCCCCCATATTACTGCACATCGTCGGAGAATGGAGGGCACCAGAGCAAGCACATTGAACAGCATACACACAGGTACATGAAGAGTAACAAATAAGAAAAAGGCAACTTGGACAGAAATGTAGAAATAAAAATGAAAGAAACTCTCTGCGACAACATTTGATTTTGTTCTGTTATTTGGTCTACTTCATAGCCCAGGATGTGGCCTAATCGGAACAGTAAAAGTAACAGTTAAACAGTTCTGACGAAGTACTGCATTGGTTTACATGCAATCCAAAGACTACATACACTGATATGGTTATGGGTTACCGCTATAGGCTATGCCACCAGCCATCATTGTCCACTTTTGTGTCAAGAGCAGTGAGTAGCAGAACATGAAGAGAAACAATCTAGAGTTTCATTGACAAAGAATCGCAGGACCCCTATTTCTGTCAGATCGCCCATATATTCAACAATGGACACAGTGAAACGTTGATTATTTACATGTCTTATGTGTCTTTCAGGACGCTGCCGGTTTCCTTTGGATATACTGAAATGGAAATCACTGAGAGGAGAGGTTGTGCGGTGACAGTACACTCTTGCTTTAAAGCATTTTTAGCCAGACATTTCAAAATTTTGAGGTAGCAAGTTGGCATCAGTGCTTTTGCAGATCAACAAGTTGAATTTTGGAAAGAAAAAAAAAAGGATTGGACAGCTCTTTGGAGGCTGATAATGTGTATAATCACACAAAAGATTAAATTTGTGAACATACATATTACATTTTGCTTTTCACTGTGGCCAGAATCAAGCTGCTTCTCCAAATTTGTCACCAAGGTGAAATGAAGACCACTGAGTGCAACATCGATCAAAAACAGCTGAATTTTGAAAATGTGTAATGGTATTCTATATACAAACATTTCCAACATCTGGCATAATGCGTTTCATTCAGAGACATGGGCCCCTAAAAGTGCTTATGAGGGCTGTGAAGAAACAAATGCAACAATAAGCATCAGATTTAGAAGTTCTGTTTTCTCTGCATGTCTCCTCTCCTCTGGTTCTCAGGTTTATTCTTCAATTCCATTTCACTTCCTCGCCGTGAAACACAAGACATGAAGCACCAAGAAATATATCAAACATCCCTCTTCCCCCTTCTTCCCCCCTCTCTTAGCCATCATTTGCAGCCACCAGCTGTCCCAGTCCCTGGCGCACATAAACCGCTTGAATCTCCTTTGTCTTGAGGCAGAAGTCGCAGGCCCAAACCGCGGCACTCTCCCTGGTTAGCAATCCATATGCTGGCTCAGTTAGGCCTGTGCAGTCTCTATGGAACCATCGTTGACAAGAGGCCTCACATAAGATGGCCTCTTGGTCATCATGCACTTCTGACAAGCAGAGGCCACAAGGGAACACCATACCTCCACCTAGCTTTGGGGGACCAGAGCCCGGGCCAGCAGATGGTGGAGCAGGTCCACTGGGAAGCGGGGACTGGGTGTTGGGCGTAGAGTTGGAGTTGGATGGAGGATTGGGGTTGCTACCTGGAGTGTTCCCACCACTGCTGTTGTTAAGGTTGTTCTGGTTGGAGTTGGGTGGCTGGTTTGTCATTGGACCTCCAGAAGCGTTGTTCTGCTGGTTGTAGGATGCTGACCCAGGAGCGGAGTTAGGTGGCGTTGGTTGCTGGTTGGATGGAGTGTTCGAGCCTGGACCACCAGTGGAGTTGGGTGGAGGATGCTGATTGGTTGCCGCTTGTTGAGGCTGGGGACCGTTAAGTGGGCCTGTGGGGGACGAGTTGGGATTGGGGGGTTGAGGAGCCGACTGGGGTTGTCCTGGAGTGTTGGGATTGGGTTGTGCAACATCTGGATGACCTGGGAAACCTCCTCCAGGCTGTGGAGGTCCAGGGGCAGGGGAAGGTCCAGGGGTGGCATTGTTGGACGGAGGACCGGAGGGATTAAGGTTGGGTGGTTGCTGTTGAGAGGGAACAGGTGGACCACCACCTGGACCACCAAAGTTCTTTCCCTCTTCACCAACAGGAGGACTTGATCCAGGGTACGGGCCATCTTGTGGAGGAGGGAACTGTCCTTGTGGAGGCATACCAGGGTGTCCACCCACCATATTACCCCCACCCCCTCCGCCACCCATTCCCATCATGTTCATTCCACCTCCCATACCCCCCATAGGGTTCATAGGGCCGTGCGGGGGCCCGCGAGGGCCAGGGCCGCCAGGTAAGGGCGGGCTGTTGAAGGGATGGCCACCTTGTCCATGTGGAGGCTGTTGCTGAGGCATCCCAAACCTTGGATGAGGTGGACCTCCTCCACCTCCTGGACCACCACCCATTCCTCCAGGTGACAGCATCGGGTTAAAGCCCTGTCCAGGATGCATGGGAGGGCTGAAATTGGGGGGCATATTAAACTGGGACGGGCCTCCTGGTGGAAATCCTCCTCCACCACCTCCTCCGCCTCCACCACCTCCAAAGCCTGTCATGCCACCAAATCCAAGAGGGTGATGTGGTCCAGCATTTGGTGTTGGGGGTCCAAAAGGGGGTCGTCGACCAGGCTGTCCACCTCCAGGTCCACCAGGGCCACCCATGAATCCCATACCTCCACCCATTCGACCGGGCCCACCGTAGCCACCTCCGCCAGCCCCTGGGCTGGGTAGAAATGAGGCACCACCTGGACCACCCCCTCCTCCAGATCGCGATGGCGGACCAAAGTCATCATCAAAAGGGTTAGAGGCCACCAGGTGATCAACCATTGGAGTAGGAGGGGGAGCAAACTCAGAGAGGTGGGAAAACCCTGCCCCCTAACAGGAAATACAAAAGGTGAAAATTAGTTGGTGACTGATTTACTTAATTTCTTATATTTTTAATGCCCCAATAGTCATTAAATGTCATTCTTGTTAATATTTGGCTTTAGTGGAAGTCAGTCCACTAAAAGACTAATAACACTGCAAATGTTACAACAAACTGATGCTACAAATAAAATAAAATGGAAAAAAAGCATTAAAACCAAATATTCAAAAACTAACCTGAGCGTTGGACTTCCTCTTCTTTTTCTCTGGGCTCTTCATCTGGGAACCTATGGAGGCAGAAATGGAAAAAGGGGAACAATGAACAAAAATGGGGGGAGTGAGTAGCTGTTAGACCAACAACAACATTTACAACTTTTTTTTTAACGCAAACTTCTGATCTCTATCAAAAACGTGCAAAAACCTTAAATTGTAATTTGTCAGGTGGTATTACGAAGCAGGGACATTCCATATTTACATGCTCATTATGTCACTTCTAACATTAACTGTGAACCTTAGAGTAGATAGCTTATTATTGATCATCTTTATTTTTATTATGTTTTTGTGTAGTACTTCTCAGTACCGCCAATAAACACTTCTTGTACAACAATCCAATCAAATTATAATTAAATCTAGATTATAAGTGTGCCAGGTAAGTGTCTTCCATGTTATCAAACATTATGTCAAGAAACTAAAGATTAGAGATAAACTGATATTTGGTTTGAGTTATATTTTTATGTACATAATCTTGTATTGTGTTTGCTTATACACGTCACCAATTGGTCAGTCAATAATAACTAGCACCTAACTACAGGATTCACAGGTAAATCACTTAAAGGGTTAGTTCAGCCAAACAAAATTCTGTTATTAATTACTCACCCTCATGTCGTTCCAAACCCAGAAGACCTTCATTCATCTTCGGAACACAAATGAAGATATTTTTTGATGAAATCTAAAAGAGCACTCCAATTCCTCCATAGACAACAATTTAATTACCACTTATAAGAACCAGAAAGGTAGTAAAGACATTGTTAAAATGGTCCATGTGACACTAGTGGTTTAACCTTAATGTTATGAAGCAAGGAGAATACTTATTGTGCACAAAAATATTGTATTTATTCAACAATTTCCTCTCGTCTGTGTCAGTCTACGCTGTTGACGAAGTAAATATAGTGCAGCACTTCAGAGTTCTACATCAGAACACCAGCTTACCATTGGCCGATACGTGGGATGCTGACACAGGAGCTAGCCAATGGTGAGCCGCCGTTCGGCCATAGAACTCGGAAGTGCTGCACTGTTTACAGTACGTCACAAGAGTAGGAAATTGTTGAATAAAGTACTTTTGTGCACAAAAAATAATATTTGTTGCTTCATAAAATTAAAGTTGAACCACTGTCGTCAAATGGACAATTGTAATGATGTCTTCCCTACATTTCTGGAACTTTAAAGTGATAATTAAATTGCTGTCTATGAAGGGGCAGGAGACTAGCCTAGAAATCTAGACGCACCGTAGCGTCAGCAAATCTAATCTGCCCGCAAGTGTCGTCTAGGAACTTTCAATACCCTTCTGAGCTGTATTCCCCTAACTCTTGCCGGACCAATCACATCGTGTATAGAGTTGGTGGGCGGGGCCATAATGACGACGGCAGAGATGCGTTTGCGTGCTTCTAGTAAACACAGAAACTGGCGAACGGCGGCGGTCTTTCGAATCAGCTCTGACCGCGACTCTGGAAGACTTGGAGTTAAGCTTTTCTCTGAGAAAAGAACGGCACTGAAGTCATTCTTAAAAAGGGAAGATGTGTTCGGAGTTTAGCCGACCGGATACGGTGAATGTTTAATCCATAGACCGTAAAAAAATATGGACGACTCGACATCATCCGTTTCTGCTTGCCATATTTGAAGCTTTCAGGCGGGGGTGCACGGCGCTGACATCTTGGGACCGAGTCTGCGCAGTAGCGATTTCGGGACCGGAGTTGCGCAGTAGAGCGCAGGAAGTAGAGCAGGAAGTACAGTCGCGATATCAAAAGCCCGCCCACACTCTCGCAGATGCAGAACAATTAATTATGTTGGTGTGAAATAAACAGTTATGGAAATGTAGAAATTAAAGCTAAAGCTCCAATCTGCTCCCAAAAATTCAGAAAAAAGTCCGTTAGTGCCTCAGTGGCAACTTCACTCAGAGAAGACGTCAGTCTCCGCTGTCAATCATGACGTCACACCCCTGTTTTTAAAGCGTCAGATAACTAACTAAAACTAAACTTATTTTAAAAACGAACACTTGAAATGAAATCATCGTGATGATAACTGCCTTCAATGACATAAACTAACTTTGGGGAAAAAATATTTGAAGTGTAATTTTATTATTTTGTTTGCCTCGCGTCCATTAGAAAACACAGAGGGGCGGCTATACTGGGACCGGCCACCGGGGGGCGATCGAGGCGCGAAAGCTTCAGTAAATGAGAGGGAGACTGCAGGCTTGGTTTAATCTATCAACAAGCTCTGTTTCACCTTCGTTGCTCTGGTTGGTGTAGCGCTATCCTATCGCGTGCAGAGGGAGTTTGAAAGACAGCCGTTTATCCCGCCCCTCGGATTGAGCCCTGTCTATGGTGAGTTTCCAGACCAAACATCTTGATGTGGGTCTGGCTTGTCAGGCTAACAGGAGACCACTGTCTGATTTTATTAAAAATATCTTCATTTGTGTACTGAAGATGAACAAAGGACTTTGGAACGAAATGAGGGTGAGTAATCAATGACAGAATTTAAATGTTTAAGGGAACTAACCCTTTAAATGTTTAAAAATAAAAATAAAAGAATCAAAACACCACATCCATTCATTCTGAAGTGAAAAATGTAGATTAACAATAAGAAGGCCCAAAATAAACATGAAAATTATTTGGACCATTTAAATCACAGAAAAATTAATAGATATAATTGCAAAATAAAATAAGTTTTATACATAAAAATATCTATATTTAAATTGGAACCTGTTTTAAGAAGCAGAAATAAAACATAATAAATAAACAAAGTTTCTGTATATCGATTACTGTCAATCTGACAAGAATAGACAAGTGATAAAAAGGCAATATCTGTCCATCTATACTGAAGACAACTCTTAAAAGCTGATGAACATTTATACAACCCTTTAGAGATCCCAAAACCCCGATCCAAGGTAAGAAGGTTGCTTTTGGGGTAAATAAGTTGGAAAAGAGTAGGATGCAATGTGTAAAAACTCAAACGAACACGCGAAGATAGACAGGTGATGCGAGGTTGACACAAAGCTACCCAAAGACAGATCCCCACGAAAACAAGGCCACCGAACATTCAGGCATGTGCGGACAGGGAAAGGGGAGATTTGCAGCCACAGCTGAGTGGATTCCCGCTCGGACACAGAGATGCGCTGATTGACAGTTTCCTACCTTTGCCTCGTTTTCCTTGACTCTGTCCCGCCTGCTGTCCCGCCATTAAAATGACTGTTGGTGCGGTGCCATGACACCGTTCATTTACAGAAATTAGTTTATTTGACGAAAAGCTCCTCGGGTCCAACGAGTATCACCCCGCAGCCCCAGGAATTGCGCGTGAAATGCTTAAATTTTAATTGTACCGATGGGCCAATGAGCTCAGGCACCTACTCAGCGACATGTCTGAAGGATGCATTCATGTTTTGAGTCGGATTTGTCATCTCTGCACGTTTACATGCAAGCACCCGCAAATAATGCGATCTCGTAGAGCATCGCAGATGTGTCTAAAAATGTTAAATTACTAATCAAAAAGCAGTCGTGAAGAGAAGGGTTTGGGGTGGACTGGATGTGAATACACATCTGCCTGCCTGCAATGTGATCACATACAGATGTGTTTCTACCTGGACGGCTGTCTAAATGACATTTAGATACAAGCATACCAAGCTCTTCTCCCCATTTTAAATTCGCCTTAGATTCGAACAGTGCAGTGCGACTGTGAATGACGCATTAAGGGTTTGAATTTAATTCAAACGTGATTTGAATTCACGATCTAGCTATCGTTAGCCATTTAGCCATCAGCAAGCAAGGTAAAGACGTTAAACGTTGCTCACACCGCTCATTCATATACACCTGACTGCTGCATCAAGACATGGATGTCAACCCGCATATGACAAACAATCAATGTCAAATAGACTTACGATTTAATATTTATCCCCAAACGCGAAATTGGCCATGTTAATTACGGCCTACTCGTTGCCGGACAAAGAGGGACAGCCGGAGTCGATTCGCGCAGGGCATGTGTGGAAAATAGGGGAGGCCGGGCTAAAACAAGTAAGCGATTTTCAATAAATGTTTACGTTTACAGTTATATTATAGACTTAGTTCGTGTGCGCGATAATACTGGGGACATTTTCGCGAGGTGAACTTGACAAATGCCTGACAATGTTTCTGTAACTGCTCAAGTTATTTCTCATCGCCCCCTTGTAATACACATTTTGGACTATTCGAGATCAGACCACTTTTGCTTATGAGGCAGGGGGGAGTTATGTGGTGTGCATTTTGCGAGCAGTTCACTGCCGTTATTGTTGTTATAAAATGGTGCAGATGGAAATTCTTTATGTCCTTATGCATACAATTTTGGAGGAAATGTACGCTGACTGTTTTATAAAAAGAACATGTCAATCCGCCTTTTCAGTAATATGCGCGTCTGAATGCTTGGTTCCGCTGCATGAGTGGAGTTGTAGTTTTAAGACAGGAAGGAATTACATTTAGTAATATTTTTGTTGTTGTTTTTGTTGTTGAGTAGCATCACATTTATCTAATTTTAAAGTATTTAATCTTTATAATTAGTACCATATTTTGTTCAGAATTAAAAATCCCTTTAAAATTGAATATTTTCTGTTATTACTATTTTTAATTGAACAAATGTAGCCTGTGTGAAAATGTCATAGACAGTAAAAGAAAATGGAAAATGTAGGCTACTATCTTAAAAATAGAATAACTAAATAATTCGAATTAAATACTTATAGACATATTTAATTATTATATATGTTATTAGGCTATTATTAATGCTTGTGAAGATGTTTTGTTAAAGATTCAGATTCACCATCGTGAGTCAGAAAGGCAGTGCAACAAGTTTTCCTTTTATATCACTTCTAATCCACGATTAGCCCCCCAAACTGAAATCATAAATTAAACATTTGCAACACAAATGGCAAAAGTCTCTTCAGATCAGAATAATTACACAAACTTTATATTTATATTTATGGATTTAGCAGACACCTTTATCCAAAGTGACTTACAAGAAAGGAGCAGAGCAATTCGGCAAAGGACCAACAATATTCGTAATATGCAATGCCAGATTTATTTGACAACTACATTATGAAACGGCAAGCTAGAGAAGAGAAGAAATGCAGCGTAGATGTGCAATAAAATGTATTCTAACCTTATAACACTGACTCTGCTGCCCTCTTGTGGTTGATTTAATGTTGTACACTTCAACCGAATCCCCTGAACTTTTTCTTCACCTAAATATATGGCCATCTAACGAAAAGTCTCTGGCGACCTCTAGTGGTTATATAAAGAACCAAAACTGAGAATAACATTGGGGCATTAGTTGTAAATGTAACAGGACAGCACTTGAGAACAATTCACGGCTATTATTGTTGCTCCATTAACTGTCTTTAACTATTTCTAGATGATACTTTCACACGGCCCTAAAAATAGCACACTAGGTAGGTACACCCTTTGTAATACAATATAAGTGGTGCATAATATATGAACGTAGCATGTCTTGTAAACTTGTAACTTGACTAGACTATCAGCAACTAGATAAATTCACAGGCATATTGCTACTCATCCTGCATTATTCAAATATTTATTTATTACGTTAGTTATTTAGATTACTTGCTTCTTGCATTTTGTATCTTTTTAGATATTACATGCTCCTATAATTACAATAGCAGGTTTGTTGGCTGACTTTGAAACAAGTAAAGATTTGTTGTTTCCTCCAGAATCATCTTCGACATTTTTTGCCGTAATCTTGTTGTCGGTTAAACCTGCCCTGTTAACTCAGTCAGTCATGGCAAAGTCTTGTATGTGTTACGCTGCATTTTTGAGCGCTCTTTCTTGCCTCCTGTGCTTTGTTTCTGACCTTCTGCCTGTTTAAAATAAGGGATTTTAACCAACCCTGAGTTTAAACTTGAACTCTAAGTTGACTTAGCCTGAGATGGGAAACTCTGAGTTTTGGGTTTCAGAACAATTAAACTGAGGTAGTTCAATCAACTCTGAGTAGACTGACTGAGTTAAGCGAGTGCACCATGCACGGCTATGAAAAGCCATGATCAGTGGAGCCCCAAAAATTATGATTCACCATGGCAACAGCACCCAACATAAAGATTTTGCATACTTCTGGGTCAGTATGTAAGTTTAATTCTTAATTAGTTTAATTGGGTTTCATTTTCATGGTATCCAAAAAAAGAAGAAGAAAGAAATGTGGCAGCAGCTAAACCTTAAGGATAAACACATAATTCAATCAGGTAAAGCTTTAAGCATAAAAGGTTAATGGGTGTAGGTTTCATGACTTTACAAACATTTAACACTGAATATCATTCAGTGTCTATTTCAATGTGCAGCAGTTTCCCCACACAGTCTAATGCTCTTTTCACATAATTAAGAGTTATCTGATTACATTTCTTAATTAGGGTAATGAAATTAACATTTGACTTCTACTCAGGCCAGCCAGACACCAGCACGACTGACAGATGAAGAGGAAATGGAGAAAGAATATTAAAATCCAACAGGAAAAAGTATTTGTAGGAAATAAAGATGACCAGAAATTGTGAATAATTTGTGTTTGTTTGAAAAGCTGTGGCGGTGGTTATGATGGCATATATCCCGGACCACCATTTGGCATCCTTCTGTTCCATTCAGTAATCCGTTTTCAGAAAGTGTGATGATGGGAATATACATGTCATCAAAGCATCCAACCACTGGAAATCCTAAAGGACATTCTAATTAGGCCTATTAGGTTACTTCTAGAGGTTTATCAAGTGAACGTCAGGATCCTGTATAAAAGGACATGCCATTTTTGTCACTTTGAAGGTGTTCTCGTGATGAAATATGAGCAATAAATGAGTGTTCCTGCACTGCAAAGAAAGCTTTTCTTACTTTGTATTAGTGTTGTTTCCAGTAAAAAATATCTAAAGATTCTTAAGGAACTTATTTAAGTGTTTTTGCAAATGATCTTCCAGATGGGATAAGAACAATAATCCTGTTTCTGTTTGCATTAGGATCATTTTTCTTAGCCAAGTGGCAGATCATTTTACTTTTCTTTAAGTAAAATGGGCTTACTTTAGATTTAATTTTTAACTTTTAGATATTTTTACTTGAAATAAGACAAATACTCAGTAAGAAACACATTTTTGCTAAATAAATGAATGGATGGATGGATGGATGAATGAATGAATGAATGAATGAATGAATGAATGAATGAATGAATGAATGAATGAATGAATGAATGAATGAATGAATGAAATATTTAAACACTGCTGGCGGGGGAGGAGACCGAAATACCGGGTCCATGGTAAGTTTACCAAAGAAAACCAGCTCCAGACTAGGTTCACCCTGGTAACTGACTCTGAACATAAGTTTTCACCCTTGCCTGTCATATGGATTATGATTGTGGCTTACCCCTAATAAAAGCTGTGTTTAAATCCTCAACCTGTGTTTCAGATTCAGAGCAGTTCATGACATGTGTTTGTTTAAGTTACTTCCAGACTGTAAGACATTATAAATTACTTGTTACTATTGTTTAAAAGTAATTCTTTACATTACAATATTACTGTCTCGGAATTGTAATGTGTTACATTACTCCTGTATTCATTTTGAGTTACTTTCACCAAAATAACTACAGAAGTAGAACTTAACATCCTGAAATTACAAAATGTAGACGCCAATATGATGTAGCATAATGACGATGGGCTATCCAGGTTAACAATATTGTATTTCATTGGCAAATTGAAGGCTAAAGACAATGAAGGAAGGATGACAGGCCGAATCACAAACGGTCCAAGTCTGTTATAAGTATGGCAGAGGTAAAATGATTATCTGGGGATAGCTTGGGTCTTCATAGACAACATAACTGCATGTAAACCCCAATGCCATGACAAGATGCACATTTTTTCTTCTCTTATTTTTGTCATTATTTTATATCTCTTTGAATCTGAGAGGTTCACAACACATTCCAAGTGCAAAAAGTGCAAACGATGTTTTTTTATTATTATTTTTTATTTATTGCTATGGCTATTTCGCACATCGATATTTCTTTCGGTTTTAGACAAAGGTTGCATTTGACTGCATTTGTAATTGACTATTACGTTCTTTTTCCCCATAGCCTATCTGACAAACTCGAAGTAGCCTAATGCGCATACGTCCATATCTCGAGAATGTACAGTCTTCTGCCCCATTAACCTTGTTTACTTTAGTTTTGCAGCGAGCTTCGGCTGACTGCGCGCGCGCCACGTCCGTTTGGCCAGGTGTTTTTACTCGACGCGCTCGCCCGTCCGCTTCACTGGACTATGTCACCAGCAAGAGGGGGATGAATGAAAAAAAAAAACTCGCTATACAAATATATCTGAAGCTGTCAGTCTTTATTTACAAACTTAGACACCACGCGCGGCTATTGACTGACCATGAACAGGTAGGCCTAACTTCCATTTTTCCGTTCGTGTCGCTGTCTTGCTGTTTGTTTGTTTTTTGAACAGTTAAATTTTGGGCTAAAAGTGTTTCTGAAAACATATCGAGTAAAATATTACTGAAAATTGATTAGTAATGCCTTACACTACTTGCGGTTTAGCAAAAAGTAATATGTTAACAATATGTCATAATCCATTTGTAATGCTACTCCCAACACTGTGACAGATACAAGACTTTACCATAAATGACTGAGTTAACAGGGTTTATATAGGCAGGTGATGAGGTAATCTATTAAACCTTCCACCACAGAATAAAACATTTTAAAAGTGACTTTTTATCTCACAATTGTGAGTTTACATCTCATAATTCTGACTTTTTATCTCACAATTGTGAGTTTACATCTCATAATTCTGACTTTTTTCTCAGAATTGTGAGATATAAACTCGCAAATGCGAGTTATAGTCAGATTTGATCTATATAAAATCAAGATTTTGACTTATAAAATCAGCATTGTGAGTTATAAAGTCAGAATTGCAAGGGGAAAAAATTGTGAGCTAAAAAGTAGCAATTTCTTTTTTTTTATCTTTTATTCTGTGGCAGAAACAGGCTTCCATAGTAATGAGGCACAGGTGGATATAATCAGGCATAATGAGTCTGGGCAATGGGTTGTGGGAAATGTAGTCCATAAGCTAACTAGTGGAAGGCGTGGCCTCTGAAGGAAATCAAGGGTACCACAGCTCGTGGATGTATGTGTTTTTTGCGAGTGAACATAAAAGTTTTTTTGGGAGAAATCAAAAACGTTGCCAATTTCTTTTTCTTCACCATGTTGCTTTTGGGGCTCCATACAATGTATTATACGCTATAGGTGAATATCTAGAAGGATAACCAGTAGTTTATAATTACGACAATAAATTAAAAAATATGGTTAGAAATGCCAGTTTGCAATATCAAACAACATAACAAGCTGTTTTGAACAGCTAAAAATAACTGGAACCAGATGACAACGGAAGTCAGACAGATCCAAAATAAGGTGGATTCATTATTTATCAGTCTTGGTATTAACAGGTTAATGTTGCCTTATATCACACAATGCAAAGTTAAGATGCAGTCCAGGTCTAAAGGTGCACAGTCAAACTGTCATTCGCCTTGCTCTGATCCACCCTTGGTCATTAGTTATGAATCATTTCATTGATATCATCCCGGTGGGTGTTTCCTGAGCGCTCCTCATGAATGATTTCTGTATTCTCAGGCCCTTTTCAAGACCCATTAGTGTTAATTTTAGCCTCAGGATTGAGTTACTGTCTGCATTGCCTTAAATCGTGATGAATTGTTAATCCAGGGCTGCTGTCATAGGCAGGTTAGTGAAGGTTAGGTGAAGGGGTGACAGAGGCGATGGGGTTAATGACTGTTTGCAGATCAGATATACACAAGGCTATATGGCCCCCAAGGTTAAGGGTAGAATAGCAGATATAGGTGATAGCCGAAGGGAAACGCTGCTAAAAACGGGCGATGTGTTGCCTCGGTATCATTTCACTGGTATTAGAGACACTTAACGTGCAGGGAAAAGGGGTGAATTGACACCAGCCCTCCCCCTTTCCTTTCGGTCGGTATGCTAAGATCCCTCTCTTTTTACCGTTCTTACTTCATCATCATGATAGCTGAGTCCGATAAGCAGTCTCTTGTGACGCCTGCAGTGATCCGATTCAAGAACAGAGCCATCCTCCACGAGCATATTGTATGAGACAGAGCGAGAGAGAGAAACCAGCTGTTAAAGATGCAGCAAACACTTGAAAACGTGTAGTCACATGCCTACGGTAAACCATAGCTCTAGCCAAAGATGATGGTCCTACGAGGCCTTAGAAAACCTGTTTTACTGTAAATTGTATTGTACTGTATAAGTGTATGCCTGTGAGCTAAAGGGTAATAACATGGTTTCTTGTAATTGAGATTTTACTGTTAATACTTACAACCTAAAGGTAGGGTAGACAATTTGTTTTATAAACACTTTTTGTTATACTGGTAGAAACTCTCTTCACATCCTGATATCAACCAATAATAGAAGTGATCTTCATATTAAAAAATGCACATATACATTCTGACGAAGTCACATGACCAAAAAAAATTTCATCCAAATGTTTTCAATAAGATGTCATACCTGCTTGTCAACATACATTATATGGCCAAAAGTTTTGGCATGCCTGCCTTTACATGCACATGACCTTTAATGACACCCCTTTCTTAATCTGTAGGGTTTAATGTGGAGTTGGCCCACCCATTTCTGTTATAACAGCTTCAACTCTTCTGACTTCTTCTTCAACTCTTGAGTGTGTTTATGGGAATTTTTGACCATTCTTTTAGAAGTGCATTTGTGAGGTCAGTCACTGACGAGAAAGTCTTGGTCACAGTCTCCACTCTAATTCATCCCAAAAGTCAGGACTCTGTGCAGGCCATTCAAGTTCCTCCACACCAAACTCTCTCACGATATCTTATGGATCTTGCTTTGTGCACTGGTGCGCAATCTTGTTGGAACAGGAACATCCCCAAACTGTTCCCACAAAGTTGGAAGCATGGAATTCTCTAAAATGTGTTGGTATGCTGAAGCATTAAGAGTTACTTTCACTGGACCCTCCACCAAACTTTACACATTGCACAATGCAGTCAGGCAAGTACCGTTCTCCTGGCAACCGCCAAACCCAGACTCATCGGATTGCCAGACAGAGAAGCGTGATTCGTCACTCCAGATAACAAATCTCCACTGGTCTAGAGTCCAATGGCTGCGTGCTTTACACCACTACATTTACGCACTGTTCTTGAGATAATCTGAAGGCCGCACAAAGTTTGTAGGTCTGTAGCTATTGAATCTGCAGAAATTTGGTGACTTCTGTGCAGTGTGCCTCAGCATGCGCTCCCCTCTCTGTGATTTTAGAGTTAATTTAGCATTAATTCTTTGAGCTCCTGAGAGCAGCCCATTCTTTCTTATATATAAACAAAGTTGTTCCACTCTTACAATGTTTTAAAGGGGCCATGACATATATATATATATATATATATATATATATATATAATGTCATGGCCCCTTTAAAACATTGTAAGAGTGGAACAACTTTGTTTTTTGGGGGTAAGACTTTTCAAAATATTTTTCAAAGATGTCTCTTATGCTCACCAAGGCAAAATGCATATATTTAATCAATACAGTATACAGTAATATATAAAATACTATTGCATTTGGAAT
Organism: Pseudorasbora parva; assembly: GCF_024679245.1. Lineage (NCBI taxonomy): Eukaryota > Metazoa > Chordata > Actinopteri > Cypriniformes > Gobionidae > Pseudorasbora > Pseudorasbora parva. Next base: position 34,412,089 of record NC_090190.1, read on the forward strand.
ATATTTTAAAATGTAATTTATTCCTGTGATGCCAACCTGAAATTTCAGCATCATTACTCCAGTCTTCAGTGTCCCATGATCCTTCCAAAATCATTCTCAATGTAAGGTGTTATCAATGTAAGTATTACTAATGTTGAAAATAGTTAGGTTGCTTAATATTTTTGTGGAAACTATATATACAGTGTGTGTGTGTGTGTGTGTGTGTGTAGTAGTAGTAGTAGTAGTAGAGGTAGCTTTTTACACGTTCTACTACCCAGTATCAAAAAAAGTATGAGGACGTGTTGGACGTGCTATGGAGATGATGCTTCTTTTAGTAATCTATTATCTATAATCTAAATCTCACGTTTGTCTGTGTAACATTTACCCTGAAGCGAATCATTGCATATGAATGTGTGAGCTTCCACTCTATTGTGTAGGAAGTGCGTGTTTGTCTGCATGTATGAACACTGATAGACTCTGTTGTTGTTATCGCGATTACAGATCATCAGCGGGTGGACGTCTGTCGTGGGAGGGTCAGCAGCAGAGATGGAGACGGTGGTGAAGACATCCAGTGCGGGAGGTAAGCTGAGGTGTCAGTCAGGGCTGGTCCAGACAGCCTGGCCAGATAACGGTGACACGGCGCACTACAGTTACCTGATGGACCAGGTCATGTGACACCACCACATCAAAGCTGCCACAACACCCTCAGACATGGCCAACAGACTGTCACTATCCTGAACACTGTCTGTGGTGTGGAGGAAGACAAATATAAGTAGAATAAATCACATACATGGTCCATACATTTTTTAAAGTATATTGGTTGTGTGAAAGCAGAATTGATATCCTACATGCATAATGACATAAGAACATTTTAATGTGTCAATAAAGGAATTAATAAGATGAAATATCACACATATTAGCTGCCAAAAAATGTAAATATCTGCTTTTTACACCTCCTAATTGCATATGGTCTCAAAAAGACCTGTATAATGACATGTAAGAAGGTATATGAATGTCACTGCATCATAAAACATAAATAGTGCTGTTTGATAACATGGCATCATTTTCATTGTCTTCTGCTGTTGTAGCAAATCCGCCTCAAGGTTGTGTGTGTTGTGGCTTCACAAATGCTTTGCTGCATACCTCGGTTGTAACAAGTGGTTATTTCAATTAAAGTTGCTCTTCTATCAGCTTGAATCAGCTGGCCCATTCTCCTCTGACCTCTAGCATCAACAAGGCATTTTCGCCCACAGGACTGCCGCATACTGGATGTTCTTCCCTTTCCATTCTTTATAAACCCTAGAAATGGTTGTGCGTGAAAATCCCAGTAACTGAGCAGATTGTGAAATACTCAGACCGTCCCATCTGGCACCAACAACCATGCCTCGCTCAAAATGGCTTAAATCACCTTTCTTTCCCATTCTGACATTCAGTTTGGAGTTCAGGAGATTGTCTTGACCAGGACCACAGCCCTAAATGCATTGAAGCAACTGCCATGTGATTGGTTGATTAGATAATGGCATTAATGAGAAATTGAACAGGTGTTCCTAATAATCCTTTAGGTGAGTGTATATATATATATATATATATATATATATATATATATATATATATATATATATATATATATATATATATATATAATTGATTTTTTAAAAGAAATTAATACTTTTATTCAGTAAGGACACATTAAATTGATCAAAAGTGACAGTAAACACATTTATAATGTAAAAAAAAAAATACATGCATGGCTTTCTATTTATCAAAAGAATCCTGAAAAAATATATCACCGTTTCCACAAAAATATTATGCTGCGTGCTTTCAGCATTAATAAGCTGCTTTTATTGATAACAATAAGATATGTTTATTGAAATCAGCATATTAGAGTGATTTCTGAAGGAATCATGTGACACTTAAGACTGGACGCTGAAAATTCGGCTTTAACATCACAAGAATAAATTACATTTTATAATATATTAAAATAGAAAACAGTTCATTTAAAATGTAATTAGATCTCACAGTATTCCTCTGTTTTTGATTAAATGAATAAAGCCTTGGTCAAAGAAACATTTGGACAATAGTGTATATAAAAAAACCTTTTTTATGAACGCAAAGATTAAGTTAATAGTTAGGTCAGTGAATAAGCTATACAATACAAGCACTGCAACAATGGTGAAGAGAGAAAAATGTTAAACATTTACCAACGCATTATTTGCATACACGGCATAATTCAGCTGATGCAACCCGTAAATTACAACCACAGGTGTGTGACAGCCATCCTGCTGATGATGTCATCGCCATTACATGTGCAGTATCTGATTTAGATCTCAGTGAATGACATGAGGTTATGTAGTGGAAGCTTTGTTCTTCATCTTTATCTTAAGGCATCCCTGTAGAAAGCACACTATGATGAAGATTTGTATCCCTATGAGCAAAACGAATACAACAACATGCGATCAGTTGCTGTGTAACACGAGCCAGTAATATCCCTGAAATGAAAGATACCATTCATAATTGATTCAACATGACTGTCTGGACTCAAGTAATCAGCTCTGAGCTTAACTCTAATGTGCTTTTGGAAGTATGAATGCAGCGTCAATGCAGACCTTTTACAACTCTTTCTGTTCTGTTCAAACACCACTTGAGTAAACACGGCTATTAGTAGATCAGGTCAGACAGGTTGAGCCGGAAGTGAGCGACAAGTGCAGGATGTGCTCAAGCAAGCACCTTTGGAGTATTTACACACATCTAGCAGGAATTCCCACCGTTGTGGATTTATAGTACATATCTCACACACACCAGTCAACCGTTAAACAAAGTTGTGTCTACTGCACTTCTGGAGTAAAGGCAGATGACTAACAATTCTGCCAAAACTGCCCAATGTGCATGTTTATGCAAATAGACCATTATCTCTGTCATGATGAGATTGTGCTGTTTTAGGGCTGCACGTTTTCAAGTTTTTCATTAACCGTTAACCGAGGCCCTTAGCGGTTAATACTCGGTTAACCATAGTGTGCGTCAGGGTTATTTTAAGCTTATTAATTTGACGACCGCCATCTCCGTAGTGAACGCGCCTATAGAGAGAAATGCACATCATGGATTACACAATCAGAGAGTAGCCTATTTCTTTTCGTTTTAAATTGTTAAAAGACATTTCAAGTTTCTTAAGATCTATTTCATGTCTGCGAGGCGTACGCTGAGTTTCGTTAAATTAGGATGAGATGCGCTCGAGTTCACGAGCAATGCGAGTGGCCGCGAGGGCGCCTGCATGATTAGAGCATGTAACGTTAGTAAAATATGCAGCCGAGAATGATTCACACAGACTCAGCGTTTGACTCGCGGATGAGCCTCTCCCGGCAGAGAGTTCAAGCATCTGTGGATCGTCCCTTCAGCTCTGGCCATCTTGCTTTCAGTCCGCGATTAGCTTTTTTGTTTTCTTCATTACAGTTAAAGTAACGTCTGCTTTTCTCTAGTCATTCACAAGTTTCTCACTTCAAACTTTCTTTCTTCTGCTCCGTTATGCACAGCGCGCGCGGCTCGCGCTCTGCTTCTGCCCTAATGCGACTTATAGTCCAGTATTTTCCTCTTCATGACGCATATTTTGACTGATGCGACTCATACTCCGGAGCAACTTATAGCCTGAAAAATGCGGTAAGCACTGCATTGCAATACTTGCATTTTGCCCCGTCACTCTCATTTTTAAAGTGCTCCCACGCTTTCTTTGCCCGCTTAGAAAGCTGGTCATGACTTCTTCTTGTGGATACTACCCTAACCCTATGGATACTACAAATGTCTGGGAGCGCTCTGGCGGTCTATAGGGGTGCAAACATATATTACAACTAAATTCAAGGCACGTCATTGACGCCACTTAACCGAGCAAAATGTTTCACTCGGTTACGCAATTTTTAACGGTTAATCGGTCAATCGGTTAACCATGGACACCCCTATGCTGTTTGATATAAATGTACATTTGCTGGAACATGCAGAATGACTCATTTAACAATAGTTCAGGGGCTTTAAAATGGTTTCATTTTGTGTAAGATGAAATACAGTAAATTATTTACTGTATTTTTTCAGTTTGCTTGGTTTTTATTTTTATTGTATATGAAACTCTTTTATTTCAGTTAAATTTTAGCCATTAAGATATAGCCACAGATGCTGATATGGCAATAAATAAAACTATACTGATAATGTGTGAGAAAAATATTAACCGTGATATTATAATAACTACAAAATTAAATCAGTTTACAAAATTACAATTATGTCAAAAAGCTTGTTTTTTATATTGTCATTGCAAATGTAAAATATTTACGTCAACTTTGTATTACATTTATATTTTATATATATATATGTATTTAAAAATATTAAATAATATTTTTAATGTTCACAAAACGATGTTCACATATTTTCCGATTATTGAAATAATCACAATTTTTTTATGATTTTAGATCAGTTTTTTAAAGCATGATTATTATTATAAATAATTTATTTTGGTATATGTGAATGTAAAAAAACACATTACATTAAGCATTCATTAATATCTGAAATCTTAAAAAACTGATATTAATCAGAGAGATAACTAATCATAATTAATAAACTATTTGTTACATCCAATTTAACCAAAATAAATATTTACAAAATTACAATGTTGACAAATAACTTAAAATAGCATTGTTTAAAAATACTTTTTATTAAATATACTTAAAAATATTAAATATTTGTATATATTAATATTTTTTTTTAATGTCCACAAAACCCTATTAACTATAAACATTACAATGATCACAATTAATCTAAAGCATATTATTATCAAATTTAGTGTGTAAATGTAAAAAAAACAACAACATTCATTTATTTGTTATTTTTAAGTCTAACTTTTCAGATTCAAATTTGATATTTTACCTTTTAATGTGAAAAAATGATATTATTAAGACTAAGCAGTTTTAGCAACTTCCCACTGGCCTGGTAAACTAAACTATAATAATCGGAGAGATAAGTGTCTTATCATAATGGGAAAAAAATGTTACATCCAATATGATAAATACTTATAAAGATGTATAACATCACATAAAAAATGAGACAAATGTATGGAGGTCAGTTGCATGTTTATTATAATTAAGAAGATACATACTGATTATTAAATAAAAATAGGCTTAAAAAATAGATGCAAAGAAAGAGACAAACCAAGTTCACATCTTCAACACTGAATTATTAGATTCATAGATCATGAACACTGTTCAGAATGTATGGTAACCATGAAGTAGATGTAATATTGCTTGCTGTCAACAGTAAAGGGTATTTATATTTACATCATCATGAAAGATGTATGTATAAACACCTCAACATCTGTTTGTCAAATCACAGTTCAGAATTATTAAAAATGAGCATTCATAACTGTCCATAACACACTATTTCCTATCCCATTCTCTCTAGACAGGTTTTGACACTTACAAGTAAGTAGCCACTGATTGCATAATACACTTTCCTGCTATATCTTCATCCAAAAATAGACTCTATATAGTTGTATATAATGTCTGCGGTCATGTGTTCTTATGGGAAACAGAAGGCATCATCCGGAAAGAATTTTAAACACCTTATTCTCAAGAACTTCTCATTTACTAGAAAAACAAATAGTTCAGCGTTAGACAAACCAGCTCCTGGCACTGCACTGATGTGTGTTTCTGTCAAACCCCCAAGTCTTTGCCTTTGGGGTTTGTCAGTTTTGCTTTAAAAGTATATTAACAGCATGGGTTGAATTATCAAAGCAGAGAAATCTCCTCCAGGAACTGGGTTTGTCGGTCCTGATTAAAGAAATGGATGAAACTTGTGCACTCTCTTCTTCTCAACCATGCAACCTACTAATACTTCTCTCTGTCTTCTCTCTCTGTTTTTGTAGCATTCGCTCATTACTCTTTCTTTTCCTCTGTTGTGGCTGCATCGCCTTTGTCATCAGGCTTTTTGGGTGCCGGGCTGTCCAGGAAGAAGTCGTTGCAGGCCACGGTCAGCGCCCCCATGAGGATGATGAACTCGGTGAAGTCCACCTCGCCATCGTTATTGGAATCCAGGTCATTCATCACTCGTTCCACCGCATCTTTATCTTGAGCGTTCTGCGTGAAGACACAAATAAAACAACAGAGTTTAAAGTGAGTATATAAACACTTGTAGAAAAGTCTGTCGGATTATTATGGAAGCTTTGTTTATGCTACAGAATACAAAATAAAAAAGATAATTGTGACTTTCTATCTCACAGACTTTTTCTCTCAAATTTTGAGAAATAGATTTGCAATTGTGAGTTATAAAGTCATAATTGCGAGATATAAACTCAACTGTGAAAAAAAGAAGTCAGAATTGCGAGTTTTGAAGTCAGAATTGCGAGATAAGAAGTAAGAATTGAGATTTATGAAGTCAAAATTGGGTTATGGAGTCAGAATTGTGAGATACAAACTCAATTGCGAGAAAAGAAGTCAGAATTGTGAGTTATAAAATCAGAATTGCGAGTTATAAAGTCAAAATTGTGAGATATAAACTCAATTGCGAGAAAATAAGTCAGAATTGTGAGTTATGAATTGTGAGTTATGAAGTCAGAATTGCGAGATATAAACTTTTGACACACTGGACATGAACTGCAGGATTTTTGAGTTGTTGAAAAGCTAATTTAATCATAAAAACCTTAAATAAAAAATAACAATTAAAAAAAAATACTAACTAAAAATATACATATTTTCTATCTTTACCTGCAAGTCATGTGACCATTAACCAACATTAATGAGAATAATATGTAATCAGTGTTGGGGAGTAACTAGTTCCATAACAGCGTTTACGTAATTACAAATCCATTACAGTTACTAAAAAAAGTATTTAAATTACAGTTCCTTATGAAAATGGTAACGTTTAAAAAGGGGGTTAAATCTGAATATTTTCTGTAAAAATCTAGGATATGTTAATATTAATTTCTTGCTTTGCTTGTTTTTTATGTGCACAATGCCATTTAAAGGCCACTTAGTTAAGCGGTGCTATTCTGATGCTTTTGTTTGGCTCCCTTGTTTGAATTAGCATCATCTGCCAATTACATCAATCCACATCGCTGCTGAAAGCTTAAAGTTAAAACCTGTTTAAGATTTGCCACCATGGTGAGTGATAAAAATGTGTTCCAGTGTTGGAAATTTTCATCCAGAAATGTGTATTTAACCTTAAATGATCTCAAAATAAAAACAGGTGCTGAAGTCTGATTTTGTGGTGGCTGTGCTTTGAAATTAAATTATTATAATCTGATTTGTTTTCTTAATTTTAAAAGTTTGACAGTAATCAGTGTTGAGCATTAGGTAAACCCTTCCTGGTTTAAATGTTTGAAAATAATTAACAGTTGAAAACATTAGTTAGAAAGTAATCAAATGTAATCAGTTACATTACTAAAATAAAGTAATTGAAATAGTTACACTACTGATTACATTTTAAATTGGGTAACTTGTAATCTGTAACCTCTAACATTTCCAAAGTATCCAACACTGTATGTAATGAATAAAAAAGTAACTAATCTGGTTATGAGCATTTTAAAATATACTCTACAAGTACTTATTTTTTGGAATCCCAATATGTAATCCAGATTACAAGTAATCAGTTACTACCCAGAACTGGGTCTGATGTACTGTTATTAATATGAAGAGCTGCTTTACTCCACCTTTTGGAATTAGAATTTCATTGTGTTAAGGGTTGAATGTCAAATGTCAAAATGTAAATTCAATGAATGGAAGAAAATTACTGGTTTTCCATTTTTCTACAGATTTTTTTTTAAAAGTATATATAAATGAGCTAAAAAATGGTATAAAAGTGCAGTCCATATGGGGCTAATGTGAGAAAATGTAGTGATAATTTAATTTTAAAACTCTGAAAACGCTTGTAGTTGAGTAGATATTATTGTGCCAAAGCGTGTAGCAGGAGGAACTCTGGGAATGTTAATGAAAGGGAATGTTTTTACACTTCAGTCGAAACAGCCAGATTTGTTTCCACATACATGATGTTTGCATGAGCCATAATTGCAGGGTCACTGAATCTGTAAACCGTTATCATATGGGCGTTTCTGTAACTTTCTGTAAATGCAAATCTTGCGTTGCAGGTTGTCATATTCATTTAGGCAGGTATTTAAATGAATCTATTTTGCAGAAGTTCTGAAGAGTTTATGTGGAAAGATTTAAACAGTGTGGGGGAGGGAATATGAAAGAAATTCTCTATGATATATTCTGAAGAAGTCAAAACCAGGCTACATTTAAGTCAAAACTAAAACTCAATCCAAATGTATTTATTTACTATTCAGTTTCATAATAAATGTTCCTTGTCTTATTGTTTACAATGTACTGGTGCATAATAACCCAAATATAAAAATGTTTGTCTTTTTTCAACCACTCCCTTCCAAACCCATGTTTCTATTCTGATTTGGATCTTGATCCAATCAAATCCTGAAGGACAAAATCAAGCCCCACCCTCTTTTTGTTGTTTAATATCTTCAGATTTGGCGGTATATGAAAGTAAAATAGGTTGCAAAAGTTCTGTAATTGTGCACGTGCGTTCTCACCCCGAGATAATTTCCCAGCTCCTCCGTCAGAAGTTCCCTTAGCTCCCCTCGGCTGAGCGTGTATTTGTCTCCTTCCTTTCCGGAATACTTATGAAAGGTCTTGATGAGCATCTGCATGGCGCTCTCCAAGTTGGAGCTTGGTTCTTTGGACATTCTGTAAGGTGGTTAAAAAGGTCAAAGGTTAGATACAACGACATGGCGCGCCCCTCACTAGACCCTGCTGCATGTATGGTCACATGACTAGCATGGGCGGAGCTTTGGCTCAAGTAATGCTGGCACAAACACACGTTTTGGACTATGGGTGAAAACAATGTTCTCTCAATCATTTGTTTGAGATAATAGCCTTATTGTTTAGGGGTTTTATTAGGGGTTTGTCACTCAAAAAGCAACATTCTTACACATCACACTTTGAGCGTGGCATCTTGGATCTTCTTTCTCCGGGTTCAGCAAGCTACTGCGCATGTAGAAACAGACACAGTCATTGATGAGGTGAAAAAGACGAGCATGAACAGCATTTGGCAAAATTACCACTGGAAGGCTGAACCTTTTGCTTCAGTGTTACGGCTGCATTTTGCGTTTTCTAGAAACCAACTTAACATGTAATTTCGATGTCAAAGATGCACAGAGAGGTAACGTTAGACCTCTAAGTAATGTGGTACTGCAGGTTTGGCACTTCATGAGAGATTCAAAATACAGGTTCTTTATTGGCATCGATGGTTCCATGAACAACAACCTTTTACATCCACAAACTTTTTCATTGCACAAATGGCTCTTTATGGTGGAAAAAGTTTTTTTTTATTATTAAAATATTCTTTACACTAAAGGTGATGATACACAGGGCAACTTTTTGCGATGTTGCTTGGGCAAAAAAAAAAAAGCCCTGTGTACCATCACCTTAAGAGAACTAATTAATTGCCCTACTTAGTTGCCCTGTGTCTCACCTGGTTGCCCGTTGATGGGAACATTGCCCTGCAACATTGCTCAAAAAGTGGCCCCGTGTATCATCAACACAAGAAATAATGGTTTTAAGAACTTTTTTAAATAAAAGGTTCTTTGAGGAACCAAAACGAGAAAAAAAACAGACTTGGAACCCCCTTTTGAAACCTTTATTTTTAAGAGTATTATTTAGGTGGAATTTAATTGACCTAATGCATAATTAGATAGTATTGGCCTTGGACTAGTGATTAGTTGTATGTGAACGCTTCCCTGCTCACAGCTAAATCATCTGTTGCTCATGTAACAGGGGCCACATCTCTCAAATCGAAACCACAAGTGAAACATAAAACTGTCAAAATGAAGATAAAACTACTGGCAAGTTCCCCAGGGAATCTTCGCCCAAGTAATCCGAGGCTCTCGTGAAGACGAAAACAAACGTAATACGCACCTGAAATTATCCTAAAGCAAATCCATTAGTTAATTTTGAGGATAGAGGCCAAAGTTAAAAGAAAGAAAGAGCTAGACTATAATCATGAGAACCAAAATAAATTGTAAAATGAAGAAGAAAGAATTAGATGATTACTGAAATCACTCCTTGAATCAATTATAAAGTACAAAAATGATGGAATACATTGGTAAAATGCATTATTGTTGTCCCATTTCTTGCATGTCTGTACTGTATAGCAACATCGTTGAATTGAGACTTTGGACAGGGTTACTCTAATGAGGTCTCCGTGTTCTGCTCTTTATTTGAAGTACTACACCATCTAATTTAACTAATTAGTTAACCTAAGAGAGTGCCTAATTAGGAAGCTCAAATGGTGACATGTGGATTTGTAACAAACACTGGTGAACTTTACGGATCTCTGAGAGCCATTGTTCATGAGGTGGACACTAACTAGAAAGGTCAGAGTAGTTTTAATGTCCCGCCAAGCCATCAAAAAAATCCACTGGAAGCATTTTAGGACAAAGTAGCTATAATACAACAGAACAGTAACACTTTACAATAAGGTATCTACTTTAGTTAACAAATTAAGAAAGAACAGTTTTTCTATAGCATTTATTCTTAATGATCATTTTAACATTTACTAATACACTATTCAAATCAAAAGTTGTGTTTGTTAACATTAGTTGAACTAACATGAACAAACAATGAACAGCTGAATGTTTTTAAACATTAACAAAGATGAATGAATACTGTAACAAATGTATTGCTCATTATTAGTTCATGTTAGTTTATGCATTAACTAATATGAACAAATACGACCTTATTGTAAAGTGTTACCAAAATAACATCGCAATAACCTATATAAACATAAGAAAACTGGAAAATGTAAGCTTAAAGGTGAAATTATGGCACTTTTTTTGTAGGACAGAAGGAAACAAGAAGCGCATCCTCATTAACCGTATCAGAATAGAACGGACACTGTGACGCCATGACAACCAAGATGAGAACGGTAAGGTAACACCGAGTGACCTAGTGACACTAAAGAAACTGACCGTTCTCTGACGTGTAAAGAAGGAGAGATTGATGGATTCACATCACAGCAAAAGCTTTTTAATCTAAACCTAACTCATTCTATGATATAGATTCAAAAAGGACATATATTCAAGATTGGAACGTATAGTGAATACAGGTAAAGTGGAACACTTATATTTGTGTATGGATATATTTTAAAATGTACTATTTGGAAAGTATTTCACTTTACCTGCATTTGTGTGACACTAGTCCTACACAATTGTACACTGAACTAAGATAGATAGATAGATAGATAGATAGATAGATAGATAGATAGATAGATAGATAGATAGATAGATAGATAGATAGATAGATAGATAGATAGATAGATAGATAGATAGATAGATAGATAGATAGATAGATAGATAGATAGATAGATAGATAGATAGATAGATAGATAGATAGATAGATAGATAGGTTTATCTATCTATATATCTATCTATCTATATTTATCTATTTACCATATGTGAAGATATTCACACAGGAGTAGAAGTAGTGGTGAGCTACGGAAAGATATTTGAATGAGACTAACAGAAAAGTTATCAGTAGATAATCCAATCCAGAAGAGCATTCATTAGCCTTCCGCTCTGAGAGAAAGGAGTCCTTTCTCTCGTCTGAGCTGTCTGTCTTACCTGAGTGCCTATGGAGAGCTTCCTTTGTCTGTAATGGAGCAGGAGATAGTGATAGACAGCCGGAGAGCCGAGGAACAGATGAGGAGAGAGAGAGAACCTCTGGGGTTTAAATATCACTCACGCGGCCCCCTCCTTTCTGGAGAGCATCTCCCGCATCTTCAGTTTCGGCACCCCTCCCATACTCTCCTCCTTTAGTTCACCTGCCAATACAAGGGCCATTTGACCCCGTCATGCCAGTTGACTCGACACAAGAACACTCTACAGGCCAGTGGAGTTTGCATTACAGTCCTTTATTGTTGAGTAGCTGGAGATGGTCAATCATACAGCATAGAAAATGAAGATATGTGCAGTTGGTTACATTAGCAGCTATACGTTAGCTATGCGCACTTAATGAATTGCTCATGCATTTGTTCAAAAGACAAGAGTTTTATGTTACGTAGGTAAAACTGTTAACTATTGTTTGGATTGTCATCAAGTTTGATGTTCAATTTTACAGTATACACAACATGTGGTCAAAACATGAATAAGGTGTGATGACGTTATAAGGCTGATAAAGCCTAGCAACACCAGACACTACTGTTCTGGCGTCAGACACACCAAAGTAAACAGGCGGTTTTAGATGGCCCGGATATACATGACAGCATGAGCTAAATGAGAACTCATTAGCATGATCTAAATGAGCGCTTTTTAGGCAGCGTAGGATTTCTCACTGATGTAGGCTATACATATCTGTATAATGCATAATGTAGCATGTGTAATGTATTATGTAAGCTGCTTTAATGGCTAAATAGTGAAAGTAGCTGTGCATTTGTCTCTTCTTCTTGCATGTTATGGCTTTCATAAATGTCTCATGACTAGTTGCTATATCAAAATTCATTGAATCATTGATAATTAGTGAAAAATTCAAGATACAGCAAGATAAGGTTCCTCGTCAGGTCTTGTTATAGGGTTGTCTAGCACACGACTAACATAATTGTCAATACATGATGTATGATGGGATACAACATTAAGATTTGTAATGTCACTAATCAATATATCATTCTAGAAGAATCTATGTTCTAAAAATGTCTTGCAAATGTTCCCATTAAGTTCATTCTTAAAAGGTTATCTCTGAATGTTAAAAAAAAGTCCAATTCTTTAATGTTTTTAAAAGCTGTTTACTTGGTTATATATGAATGTTAAAGGGACAGTTCACCTAAAAGTGACAATTACCTAATGATTTACTCACCCTCAAGCCATCCTGTGTGCACGAAATTCTTCTTTCTGACGAATAAAATTGGAGTTACATAAAAAAATGTGTCCTGGCTCTTCCAAGCATTATTAAATATTTGAAGCCCAAAAAAGTGAATCAGTTTGTGTAAGCCAGACCGCCTTCCGAATTCAACTTGTGCAACTGGAAAATGTGCAACTGCCGCAACTTATGGCTGTTTAACTGAGAGGCGTTATAATTTCTGCATAAGATAAATACAGAAGGCGGTCTGCTGGAAACAAGATATTTTACTTTATGAAGTATTAAAAATGGATATTTTCTTCACTTCAGAAGGCCTTTGTTAACTCCCCAGAGTCGTATGGATTACTGTTATAATGGATGGAGGCACTTTTTGGGGCTTAAAATTTTGGGCTGCCATTCACTCCCATTATAAGGCATGGAAGAGCCAGGACATTTTTTAATATAACTCCCAGTTGTATTCGTCTGAAAGAAGAATGTCATGTACACCTGGCTTGAGGGTGAGTAAATGATGGGGTAATTTAATTTTTTAGGTGAACTATCCCTTTAAGGGAACATTCCATTTAATCATTTTCAAAGATTATGGGAATGTTACTTTTAAATGTTCTTTAAACATTCTTAAACAATCAGTAACACATACAAAATGATAGACCAATGTCCAACTAAAACGCTTCAGTAAAAAAAAGTTCCATGAATGTTTGATATTAAAGGACATAACACTTTCTGTTCTATTAAAATTAATGAAATAATGTTCATAACCTTAAGAGAACCTTGCCAGAACATTAACCAAAAGTTCAGAGAATGTTCTGAGAATGTGCTAAAACATCATCATAGCACAAGTATTAAATGTTTAAAAGTGCAAAATATAAATGAAACTGATGTTAATATAGTATTTAAGAGATGTAATTACACTGTTTAGTAAAAGCCATATCCAGACTTAAATATATGCAGGCAAAAATGGTTAAAGTAAAGTTTAGGAGAATGGATGCCTATGTGAATAAGGGATTACTCAAGTGCGATCCTTTTGTCCATCTTATTAATGGTCTTCAGGGGTCTAACCTTAGTGAACCAATATTGTGGGATGTCTTGGGGCTCTCGCGGGGCCACAAGGGTCCCCTGGTGTGGATTCCATCCCAAAGGCTTTTAATTATTGAGCATCAGCTATCATAAGCACACTAAGCATCTGATATTCCAGCTCTCGAGACAAAGCACTAAGATGGACAGCATGTGACAGTCTAAAAGACAGCTGCTAATAGAGGGTGTCAGAGAGAGTTAGATCCAAGTACACGAGCAAGAAAGCATGCCATGAAACTACATTATTCAAAAGCAAATGTGTTTATTCTCATGCAAGAAATGGCCCAGAAATGGCCCAGAAATGTGAACAACAAAGTATGTGGACTGCATAGTGTTCCCATGTGCGCCACAAACGCAAGTCCCACATTTGAATGGTGACGGAATATGTTTAGTTCCTGCAGAAGGGCATTTCATCAAACAAAAGCAAGGTGTGTTTTTTTTTACACTTCTGCAACACTGGAAAATACAAAGTACATTTACAACTAGCACCGGAGTCGACTGAGTAACCCTGTCATAAGTGGCACAAACAAAAAGTAAACATAATGGATTCTTGATAATGCCGAAATTTGAAGCATTTCTGCTTTAAAACCGAGGTCTGTTCTTCATTCACGGATGTTTTGTGGAGATATTGGAGAGGGGACACAGTGGTTGCAGTACCCTTACAACAAATCTGGCTCAAACAAAAGGACATAATGATTAGTTATTGCACCCCTTTGGCCATTTCTCACATTTGCGGCTGTCGACACACACACACACACACAATATTATTACAAAATGAATCGTCACAGGCATAAACTAATTTGCATACAATCAGAAATTAGTATTATTAAGAAGGCTACACCTCTTTGTAATAGCAAAATTTGTAGTGTATTGGCCAGGTTGAAAATGTATGTATTAAAATATCACAATAATGAAAATGACAACTAAAACTAACACAGAAGCATTTGAGATGCGCCAATCTCAACTTCCTCAAGCTCCTACGACGCTTCCTCTGCTTTTATCTTCTCTGCAGGTTTATTCTCTTCAACTTTCTCTCCTTCCTGTTTCACATCTGATTTTTTCTCTTCCTCTGGCTTCTGCTCTTTGGCCGCTGCCTCCGCAGCCACTGGCTTGTCTACTTTCTTCGCCTCCTTTGCCGCCTGTGGCTCGACCTTGAGCTCTGCCTGCTTCGGCTCTGTTTGCTTCAGCTCTGCCTGCTTCGGCTCTGCTTCCTTCGGCTCTGCTTGCTTCGGCTCTGCCTGCTTCGGCTCTGCCTGCTTCGGCTCTGATTGCTTCGGCTCTGCCTGCTTCGGCTCTGCCTGCTTCGGCTCTGATTGCTTCGGCTCTGCCTGCTTCGGCTCTGCCTGCTTCGGCTCTGGCTGTGCATTGGCTGCCGCCTCAGCCTGCGTCTCCTGGGTTGAACTCTCTGCTGCCGTTTCTTTTTCCAAACAACGCTGCTCGCTGAGAGACTGCGCCAGATAGCCAATCAGTTTCATATACTCCTGGAAGCTGACCTTCCCATCCTGGTTGTTGTCAAGCTGTTGACGCATGTTTTTAACTGCCTCATTGTCCTCTGAGCCCTAAAGACAAAGTTCCTCAGATATTAATCACTAATGCAAGATTTGCACCTTGTATTGATTGTCATTTCACATTTCACATTTTAATGGATTAAACTGCTCATGGTACAACATCCAATATGAACTAGATCAGGGGTTTCAAACTGGGGTCCGGGGACCCCCAGGGGTCCTCCAGAAGGTTCTAAGGGGTCTCCAGAAATTTTCAGAGAATAAAAAGACAAAGCAAAAATGGTTAAAGTCTACCAAACATTCTAACTGTTTTCGTTTTAAATGTTTAATTTCTTGCCGTATATATACTTTCCAGAATTGCATGGATTTGCTTGGTATCTTTAGTGAGTTTCTCTCACAATAGTCCCCTTTATCTCGCTCGTTAGGGTTGTAAGGCAGTATTCTTACACAGTATGTAAGCTGCTTACATACATGTATTGTGAAAGTTGCTTATACAGATTATTTATCATTGAAAAATGTTGTTCTTCCAGATTAACACTGAGTATAGCCAATTTATGGTTGGAAACAATATGTTGTATTTATAATGTCACACTTGAATTGGATTTTAGGAAGGGGGTCCCTCATAAACGGTTTGTCATATTTGGGGGTCCTTGGCATCATAAAGTTTGAAAACCCCTGAACTAGATTATAAAAACTCCTGTAAAAAATTTACAAACCCGATTCCAAAAAAGTTAGGACACTGTACAATTTATAAAAAAGGAATGCAATAATTTACAAATCTCATAAACTTATGTTTTATTCACAATAGAATATAGATAACATATCAAATGTTGAAAGTCAGACATTTTGAAATGTCATGCCAAATATTAGCTCATTTTGGATTTCATAAGAGCTACACATTCCAAAAAAGTTGGGACAGGTAGCAATAAGAGGCTGGAAAAGTTAAATGTACAAAGGTATATCAGCATATGCTCCCATCCAGATCTCTCTAGAATCCAGAATACTGCATTACATCAATTACAACATCATGGCTGTGTTGAAGAAGGATCCGGGTACTGAAATGGCCAGCCTGCAGTCCAGATCTTTGACCCATAGAAAACATTTGGCGCATCATAAAGAGGAAGATGCGACAAAGAAGACCTAAGACAGAAGAGCAACTAGAAGCCTGTATTAGGCAAGCATGGGACAACATTCCTATTTTCTAAACTTCAGCAACTTGTCTCCTCAGTCCCCAGACGTTTGCAGACTGTTATAAAAAGAAGCGAGGATGCCACACAGTGGTAAACATGGCCTTGTCCCAACTTTTTTGAGATGTGTTGATGCCATGAAATTTAAAATCAACTTATTGTTCCCGTAAAATTATACATTTACTCAGTTTAAACATTTTATATGTCATCTATGTTGTATTCTGCATAAAATATTGAAACTTCGTCATTGCATTCTGTTTTTAATCACAAATTGTACAGTGTCCCAACTTTTTTGGTTTGTAGATGGTCTTTGCTCATGAAAAACTGTGGGTTTTAGCATGTTGCTATTTGGTTACAAGTCTGAGGCCCTGTTTACACCTGGTATCAAGATGTCTTTTGGTCGATTGGATCACAAGAAGACAAGGGACCCTATTTTACTGATCTAAGCGCATGGTCTAAAGTACAGAGCACAAATGCACTTAGGGCATGTCCAAATCCACTTCTGCTAGTTTAATGATGGAAAAAATAGTAAGCGTGCACAGCGCATGGTCTAAAAGTTTTGGGAGTAATGTGCAATAAACCAATCAGAGACTCATCTCCCATTCCCTTTAAAAGCCAATTCTGATTGCACCATGGTGGATTCGCAATTTACATGGTGAAATGTGAGCAGAAAGACTAAATGCTGTGTGTGTACTAAGCAGAGTGTATGCACGATGTGGACCCGCCTATAGGCGTATATAACTAACGCACTCTTTAAATGACAAAACAAATATTGTGCATTGACTTTAGAGCAAGTCAATGGCACAGTCATTTTTACTTCCTTTAAAATTGCAACGCACCAACAATGTGCCTGAACACACCTCATTTTCAGACCAGCACGCCCATGGGTGCAAATGCATTTGCTATTTTAACAACCTGGCGCAGGGTGTGAAAATGATAACTGTGTCAGGCTGAAACTAGCAAAAACACTTTTGCATTGCACCGTGTGTATGATTGGGCCCCCTGTGTTTTAATCTGTCCACTTTTGACCACTTCTGTCCTGATTTCTATGATGTTTATGCTTTTGCATTTATATCACCCTGTAGCCCAAGAAGGTTTCCCACTGAAGCTAAGCAGGGGTGAGCCTGGTCAGTACCTGGATAAGAGACCTCCTGGGGAAACTAGGTTGCTGCTGGAAGAGGTGTTAGTGAGCTCACCCTGTGGTCTGTGTGGGTCCTAACACCCCAGTGTAATGATGGGTTCACTGTACTGTCAGAGAGCACCATCATTCGGATGAGCCATTAAACATAGGTCCTGACTCTGTGGTCATTAAAAATCCCATTTCTTGTAAAGAGCAGGGGTGTAACCCCGGTGTCCGGGCCAAATTCCCTCCATTGGACCTTACCAATCATGGCCTCCTATTAATCCCAATCCACTGAATTGGCTCAATCACCCTCTCTCCTCTCCACCCATCGCTGGTGTGTGGTGAGCGCACTGGCGCCGTTTTACTATGACTGCTGTCTCATCATCCAAGTGGATGTTTCACACTGGTGGTGGTTGAGGAGTGACCCCTGTTATGAGTGTAAACTGCTTTGGTTGTACAGTAGTACATATGAAAGCGCTATATAAATGCCTAATTCATTCATTCATTTCATGATATGGGTGGGTAAATGTATGGGCCTTTTCAGATCTTTCAATCTAATAGACGAAATAAGTAGAGATGCACCAATATGAACATTTTGGCCGATACCGATAATTCCTTATATTTTAAAGGCAATATATTGGTAGATAAATCTTAATCCTAATTTTAATCCTCAATTTTTAACCCTCAAAGTTCTGCATAATTAAGGGCGTGGTCATTTGATTGACAGGTGGATAGCCATTTATCCACTGTCTGTTAGTCATCGCGTCACCTAAGCTCCGCCCACGTCCCGCCTCTTTGCCCATTTTCTGTTATTCGCTTGTGATGGCAACGGTCAGCTCGTCTCTACTTTACACTTCAAAACTGCTCTTCGGAATCCTACGGTTGACGTCATGGACACTACATCCATATTTTTTTACAGTCTATGGGGTCGACACAGGACAAAAATGTCGTCATCAAAGAGAGCAGAGAGTAGCCAGCGCTCTGTAGAGAAGTTTGTCCATTTAGGGCTACTGTAGAACATGACGGCGCAAAATGGTGACTTCACTGTAAGGGTTCCTTTCTAATGTAATAAAAACATAATGGTTCATAACACTGTGAGTGTTTTTTTTTTTTAAATCAAGAAGAACATTGTGTTTGGTACGTTGTTCATTTTTAAACCAAACTTTGGTCTTCAGCCGACAAAGTTTAAATTCCATCTGTATAGTGCCCTTCCCATCATTTTTATGCATTAGGTCAGTAGGCAGAGAGTAAGGGGGTCTTTTGCTGTTCAAACATATTCGACCACATGAGTGTTTACTACCTCTGGAAGTGTTCGAAAGTGGACAAGCTTGAAGTGTTTTACACTCAGTTTACAACTTTATTTAGTGTTGTCCTTGTGATCTGATTGATGAAAATGCTTCTTAATACCAGGTGTAAACAGGGCCTGATATTAAATTTTTTTTATGGGAATTGAGAGAAAAAGGTGTCGGAATCGGGGAAAAAAATATAAGTTTGGATTTCGAATTCGGGTCATCCAAAGTGCAAATGTGCTACATGTCGGAATGTTGCCCATGAGCATATAGGCTTCAACGTACAAGAAAAAATGTAGGTTGGGACTTGATTTTGTCTGTTGGGAATTGGTTGAATGGTTGTGGTTTGCTATTGGTCGATCTCATGTGAGTGACAGGTTGTCCCGCCCTCACGCCAGTAAAAAGATGTCACAGCAAGACATACAGCAGGGGAAATTTTTGTTTTAAATAATGATGTGCACGGAAAAATTATTTGTAATAAACACTGCAATCTTCCATTTAAATCTTAATTGTACATTTTGATCTTGTGGTGACTTTAAATATATAAATATAGAGCAAGTTTACAGGTTTTTTTCATCAGTTTATGGTCTGCCAAGCAAAATGATTGTTTAGAAGATTAATATCCCACTTCTCCACAACAAACTGCTCAATCTGAGGAATCATTCATGTCCGTAGCACAAACAGTGCGGGATGAACGAGCACCGCTAAAAGTTTTCCTCTGTAATTTAATGTGGCACCGGAGCAAATAGCACAGCAGCATTCTTCATGGCAAATGACTATTTGGACACAAGTTTGTGGTTTCTGCTCAGCTCATCAAAAGTCCAGATAATAAGGAACTGCTCAAAAAAGAAATAGACCAGGGCCAACCTGTAGCCACGGAAAAATCGTGTGTACTGAAAGACGAATATGGTAACTGAATGACGGCTGAATATCAATTTAGCAAAACTGAATGCAGCTTCTAACCGTCAGAATGTTCTTAAGCTGGCTCTTCACAAGGCCCTGGAACTCCTTCCCTCCGAGGTTTTCCTTGCCCTTGGCCGACTTCAGGAAGACACCCACCACGGTTTGGATTGCTGTCTCCATCTTTGCTTTCGCTCTACAACAAGATGAAAAGAATATTTAGTAGACAGCTGACATAAAAGATGCATATATAAAATATTACAATTATGGCTGATGGATGATAAATAATCAACACAATTTTGTTTAAATAAATTAACAATAAAAACTAAAAATCAATCATTTTAAATGCTTCAAGTGAATTTAGACATCACAGCATTATAATATACAGTGTAAAAATAGAATACCTAATATTATCTAATACTCCCGTTTAGATTTGCTTAAGTTTACATTACTGCTCAAATGATCCGATTTTTTCTTGTTAGTCTCATACTCACCAATGCTGCATTTATTTCACCAGTACAAACAGTAATATTGCAAAATAATATTGCAATTTTAAATGACTGTTTTCTATTTGATTGAATTTTAAAATGTAATTTTTAATTTCTGTGATGCAGAGCTGAATTTTCAGCATCATTAATCCAGTCTTCAGTGTCTCATGATCCTTCAGAAATCATTCTAATCTGCTGATTTGATGCGCAAGAAACATTTATTATTCAAATATATATTTTTGGAAACTGTTAAAGTTGCAGGGTGTAGTATTTATGAGGATCCGTTGATAGAAATGCAATATAACACAGGGGTTTGCAAACTTTATGATGCCAAGGACCCCAAATATATCAACCAATATGAGGGACCATTTCCTTACATCCATCTATATATTTTTATGGATGAAAAAACATTTAAACTCTTAGATAAATAGTGTGACATTATAAATAAAACATTGCTTCCTAACTTCAATTGGCTATACATAATGTTGGATGTATAAACCTGAAGAAGAACATTTTCAATAAAAAATTATTTGTATAAGCAACTTTCACAATAAATGCATGTAAGCAGCTTACGTACCATGTTAAGAATACTGCCATACAACCCCAGTGAGCAAGATAAAGCATACTATAGTGAGAAAAACTCACAAGAAAGATACAAAGCAAACGTACAATTCTGGAAAGTATGTATATGGCAAGAATGGAGAGAAACATTTAGAAATTAAACAGAATGCTCTGTAGACTTTAACCAATTTTGCTCTTTTTATTCTCTGAAATAAAAAATTATCTGCGGACCCCTTAGAACCTTCTGGAGCACCCAAGTTTGAAAACCCCTGATATAATATACATAACATCTTATGTTTTTATTACCTTAGAATGAGTAATTTCTATCTCCATACACCACGGGTCCCCTTACAGTGAAGTCACCATTTTGCGCCATCGGGTTTCTACAGTAGCCCTAAATGGACAAACTTCTCTACAGAGCGCTAGTCCCTCTCTGCTCTGTCCAACATTTTTGTCCTGTGTCAGCCACCGTAGCTTCTCTATGTGCTTCACAAAAAAAGGGGTGAGCAATTCCCAACCTCACCGCCACTAAAATGTACACGCTGCGCCTTTAACTTTTTTTCAGGATTCTTAGAGTTCAAAGGAATATTTATTTGAAGCACAAATATTTTCTAACATTATAAATGTCTTTACAGTAACGTTTGATCAATGTAATGCATCCTTGCTAAATAAAAATATCAATTTCCTGTAAAAAAACAAACACTTTTAACTGTTATTGAAATATTAGTGTTTTTAAAGAGTAAAGTTTCATGAGCTTTGATCTAAGTAAGGGAAATTACCATGCATGCATAAAGAAAATAGATCCCTTCATTTGTTTTATCTTTCATTTGCCAATTCAAAAATCATAAGTCTGATTTAAGTTTAATACTTTACACAAACCCTAACCCTACGAAGAATTTGGGGTCATTAGTGGTTGGTGACATGCCAAGCTCCTTAACAAATTAGAGCCGACACTCTACGACAGTCCCTGAAAGCGTACTAGGGTGTGGAGAATGGAAATCTTGGGGGTTAGAACTGACAGTGAATTGCAGATAAGGGAAGAGAGAAGAAAGGGGCAAGTCGCCAATGGCTGTCCTGATCTTTGATAGGTCATCTGATCTACTGATGACCAAACCACACAGCGGCTTCATGTTTCTCAAGGGATTACCAACAACTCAAACATGCCTTCTTTCTTCACTCACTCACTCTTTTTTCCCCGTTTGTTCCTCTTTCTCTTCACACCTCATTTAATGTAAAGACCTTAGACCCACTTTTACTTTTCTTTCATGGCCAGCATTGCCTCTCTTTTCTCAGGTATAAGATTTCACCTATGCAGGCACACGTTCACTCTCTCTTGCATTCCACTACATCATTTTTTACTGATTGGTCAAAGATTTGAAGGAAATGCCAATAGCCATTCACCTTGCCTCAATGAAAGGATGCCATTGCTCAGATTCTTTGAGGAGGTGCAGACGCTCATAACTCAGCTATGTTCGGCATTAAGATATGGCGATCAGACTTTAAGGTAATTTCCGAAAACCTCCATTAAAGGGAGTTTATAAAAAAAGAAGTACTATTATATAGGATAATTGTTATATTTTTAGCACTTTTTGAGGTAGTCGACTACTTGTACTATTTTGATATTTTTTGTTAATATTTTAAATAAGCTCTAATATTTATATAAAAAGATTTAGGTTTTCATTTTAATTTTAACTTATTTTAAGTTTCCGCCATTAATTTTTATTAGATTTAGTTTAAAAAAAAAAATGTGTTTGTTTTATTAATAAAGATTTGATTATTGTTTTATTTCAGTTTTAGTCATTTTAATACTTTAACTTATTTTAATAAATGTTATAAGTATATTAATATTATAATAGAACGTATGTTGTTGACTACTTTTAAAAGTGCCATTAATATCAAAATTATCCTGTCATAAGAACAGTTTATTTTAAATCAACAATATTAATAAATATTATTATAGTATGTAGTCGACTACCTCTAGAAGTGCCAAAAATATCAAAATTATCCTTTTTTAAGAACAGCGGAATGGATTAAAGCAACAATATTAAAAAATATTACCTAGAATAATAAATAAATAATAAAATAGTACGTAGGTGGTATCCCTCTAAAAGTGCCAAAAATATTAAAAATAGTCTTTTAAAAGAACAGCAGAATGTGTTAAAGCAACAATATTAATAAATATAAAAGGTACATAGGTAGTCGACTACCCCTAAAACTGCCAAAAATATAAAAAAATATCCTGTCATAAGAACAGCAGAATGGATTAAAGCAACAATTTTAATATAATAGTATGTAGGTTGTCGACTACTTTTAAAAATGCCAATAATATCAAAATGATCCTGTTATTAGAACAGAATGGGTTAAAGCAACAAGATTAATCAATATTATAATACTACGTAGATAGTCGACTACCTCTAAGTGTCAAAAATATCAAAACTATCCTGTCATCAGAATAGATCAATGTTTCAATGCATTGAAAAAAGCTACATTGATAAAATCTTTGACGCCAGACCTGAGTGCCTCACAGAGATGTAGAAAACACAACTTTCGAATTCCAATCTCTGCTCTTTACGCAAGTCATTCAAACTTAACCAGAAAGTTATGGCTTGCTTGTTAAGATGAGGATTGGAACCTTATAATTTGCATAACTGTACAAACAAAGCTGTACAAAAAAACAGTGACATCCAGCGGTCAGCAAAGAAGCCCTTTGGGTTGTTATTGCTGGTCAAAATCTGTGTAGGTGTGCTTGTCATCCGAGACAGTTTCTAATGCTGCCAAATTAGCTGACGCAAATACACACAGAGTTTCCTCTTATCAGCAGTAATAACCACATCGACAGGTAGTAAGCAATTAAGAAACATGACCATTAGCCTAATTTAATGAACGAGAGAGAGAAGGAGATACAGAGATGACGCAGTACGCATATTAAAGTTTCTGGTTTCATAGGCTGTTTGAAAGCGAGAAGGACTCTTTTACACTCCGTCAGGTTGAATGGTGCAGGAAAGAGTTTTCTACTTCTTTGGCACACAGACACTAAGCTAATGTTGTCACAATGCAGCAATAAACTTATACTTCCTATCGGCTGTTGAGTATAAACCCTACAGACTCGTACAGTGTCCTCATTTGGGTAAAACAACAGCGTCTCAAAACCCAGAAGGCTGCCTTTTTCTAGACCTCATTTTCGGGCATCACAGACATGATTTGACTTCCACTGCACATATGAAGCCCTAAAATGCTGTCTGTAATAATATGCACTCTTAAAAATAAAGTTTCTTTATTGGCATCAGTAGTTCCCCCTTCTAAATCAACGGAACCTCTTCATTGTGCAAAAGGTTCTTTATAGTGGAAAAAGTTATTTGGATTGTTAAAATGTTCTTTACAATAAAAAAAAACATGGTTCTTTTAAAGTGACAGTTCACCCAAAAAATTATGTTTATCTTCTTACCCCTACGGCATCCAAGATGTAGGTGTGTTTGTTTCTTCAGTAGAACACAAAGGAAGATTTTTAACTCCAACCATTGCTCATATAATGCATGTCAATGGGTTGTTCTTTCTATGAGTCACTATGAGAGTAAAAAGATATACGGCTCCATATTAAACATAGTGGCTTGTGGCAACACATTGATGTCTTAAGACACAAAACGATCGGTTTGTGTGAGAAACCGAACAGTATTCATTAAATTTTTTACCTCAAATACAACACTATGTGCATCAGCCGTCCCCGCGGCATCATTGCCTGCAAGTGAGGTCAAATTACACGATATGGCGTAGAGATATGCACAAGAGAGATGGCATGGTCACGGCTTTTATACATAGTGATGTACTTGAGGTAAATAATTCGATAAATAACTTCGGTTTATCACAAAAAACGATTGTTTCGTGTCTTAAGACATCAATGTATCGTCACCAGCTATTCGTTTAATATTCGTATGTCTGTGTTTTTTACTCTCATAGTGACTCTCATAGAAAAACACCCCATTGACATGCATTATACGAGCAATGGTTGAAGTTAAAAATCTTCTTCTAAAGAAACAAACACACCTAAATCTTGGATGCCCTGGGGGTAAGCAGATCTCTACACATCAAATTTTCATTTTTGGGTGAACTACCCCTTTAAGGACTGAAAGGTTCTTCGGGGAACCCAAAATGGTTCATCTATGGCAAAGCTGTTAAAATCCCCTTTTGAAACCTTGATTTTTAAGAGTAAGAGTCAATGGTCTTTGACTGAAAAAAATTAAGTAATTTAAAAAAGATTTTGCATGCTACAAAAGTGTCTGCTACTATAAACACAAAAGACGCTTTAAGGGGTGCATGCGATTTCACTTTTTTAACTTTAGTTAGTATGTAATGTTGCTGCTTGAGCATAAACTGTATCTGCAAAGTTACAGCGCTGAAAGTTCAATGCAAACAGAGATATTGTCTTTTAAAGTTGTGGCAGTTTACTGCCTACAAAAACAGCTGGTTTGGACTACAACGAGCATCTTCCCGGGTTGGTGAATTGTTGTGAATTCTGCCCGTAATGGTAAGGGGCATAGCGTTTCCAGGGCAACCTGTGCTTGGCACTTCAGCTAATAAAAATACATGAAACTACATTTGGTCATCTAACCAATCTAAGACCATTGCTTTTTTGGAGGGATGGGCTTCATAGAAGCAGGAAGCAAACGAGCCGTTCAAAGAACAGTGGAGACAGTGGTGTGGAATAAAGGTCAAATATACGTAAAATAGCGCCTTAAAAAAAGAAGCATTAAGACATGTTATACTGCGCCCCATAAACACAACCAAGCCTAGAAAAAAAACACGGAACCACCCCTTTAATATTGTGTGTTATTAGACAGGTGAGCGCAACTGTTTGGATACATTCATCGACAGAAAACTAATGATTGTTATATAGCTCAACACAGTTAGTCTCGTTTAAATCTTGTTCTTGATTTACCACGAGTACCATGTTTTACCATGCCTTATATCGTTCTAGGTCATTGCAGTGTGCAACAAGTGTCTCGCCACCAAAGGAATTCCTAGAGTAGCATTATAACAACTTTCAACACACTCAAATGTATCGAATGATAAAACAGTGCTGCGTTACCCCACAAATGCTACACATGACCCCCAAAAGCCGAATTAAGACGTCAATAAGCGACCACTATAAGCAAAAATTACATATTGTGCCTTTAAGCAAAAAGTCAATGTAAACAATGTTACAACACTTTAGGCCCTTTTTTTTTACCTGGTTTGAAAAACTGACTTTTGTTGGTGTAACCTAATTAAATAATATTTTTGGACTATAGAATAAACCCAATAAGTATATGTTTAAGTCATACAAAATTTTGCCTAGTTTTAAAAGAACACAATAAGTGTCTCACTTTTAGGCTGCGTCTCAAAACATAGTGAGCCGCCTTCCTAGACAGCATTCACTTATCTACACAAAAAGCAGCATCCTGACTGAAAGGGAACATCTACAACAACAAATACTGTAGGTTTTGAGGCGCAACCCCTACTGTACAGTCATGATCCAGTCCGCCCTTATCCACAGTACAAACAATGTCTACATGCGCCCTAGATCAAAAGGCCGTCGCTCTGTTGAGTCAATGCTGTGTTGTTGTCACAAGTCTTACACACCTTCTCGCCACAATCATATTTCTAGTGACTATAGGCACCGTTCACTGATCTTATTGACTCTTTCAACCCTCGGGCTCAACCCTATCCAGTGCCAGTCGTGAAGTCGAATGAATTATTAACGCCTTTGGCCCCTGACCTGGCGATTCCGTGCGCGCTACCCAAGACAGTCTCGAGCTTTAACCCAAAACTCTCTCAGACAGCACGTGGATGGTTTAATAATAAGTAATGAAGGGAGATCTTCCATTACTTAAGTGACTCTCCAAAACAGACATGACCTTACTGTTCCTGGACGAAATGAATAAATAAATCCGTGCCAGCAGCCTCATAAAAAAGGGGAAAGGGACGCAGACATATGCGGACACTTGTACACCTCTACCGTTTCTCTCCAATGCGCAAAAGAGATTGAGGTTTGCGTTTCCAAAGCGGGCGAACGTGATACGCGCGCGCTCTATCACAGTAACGACAATACCCGCCGCTCGCGTGCGCCATTAAAAATTCACACAGGAACAACTTTGAGTGTATAAAAACTCGCGGGGAACAATCTCGAGGCAGAGCTTATTTTCTACAAGCTGAAATCACGCGTGGATAAAACACCTTTTGGTTAAACACTTCTCTTTTTTTGTTAAATGTTCTGAGAAGAACAGTTTTTGATTCACGGTTGGCACAGAAGACTCAAAAATGCATAATCTTCAAATAATATGATTACAATTATATTATAGCTAAATATAGGCTACTATAAATAGCCCACTAATAACAACGTGTATTTATATTTATATATAGCCTATATAAAGTGCTCTTTATTATTTTTATTTAAATTCTTTATTTAAAATAACACTTCACAGTAATAATACATTACTTATACATATTAATAAAACAATTATATACTTGTATATAAAGTGTTTTTTTATTATTTTTATTTAAATATTGAAAATAGCATACTTCAGTAAAAATAAAACTATAAATAGCTATGCTATAAATGTTAATAAACAAAAATGATACAGTTGTAACAATTTATATGTAATTAAGTAGCCTAGCCTACTTTCTATTTTTTTTTATTAAAAAAGTAATCTTAAAATAACCTATTATATTATATTTTAAATAAACGTAAAATAACGTAGACTTAATAATAACCTTAAAAGATATTATTTATTTTAATATTACATTTAAAATACCACAACAGGGGCAGTCACGTATCACGTAGGCAACGTAATTGTTCGCGCGTACATTATTAATAAAACGCCGCGATTAGCAACGCTTCAGACCACAGAAGTAGCCTATAGTTCAGTAAACTGTGCGAAAACAGCAGATGTTTTCAGCTTCAGCTGGCTGAAGATGGTCAAAGGGTGTTCCTAAAACGTGGCGTTGACACCATACAAAAACTCTAACAAGTTCAAAACTCAAACTTTTCTGTTTAAATGAGTCGGAAAGGCGAAAGAAACGTATTTTGAAGCACTTACCCTAAAACGAGGACAGCGTGGATTGACAGTTCACAGTAGCTGCAGTAAAGCCTCTTTTTTCTTTCCCTTTTCTTCCCTACCTCAAAAAAAAAAAAAAAAAAACTTGTCAGACTCGAACCGCTGCCGAATCTCTTCCGTGATTTTTTTTTTTTTTTTTTGGTAAACGTTTTTTTGCCCCTGACTCTGACAAATGAAAGGGCGTGTACCTGGAGGAGGGGAACTAAAGGGGCGAACTTATTTTGACCGCTTTAAACAGGACGTTTTAGTTTTGTGATGATTCATGGGCAACATTTGATATGTCTAATGTTGTCTACAGCTGTAACATCAATATTATCATGCGTGAATGTAGATTCACACTAGAAATTACACTGGGAATCAATGGCAGAGGACGGTGAGTTTCGTCTGGAGCTTTAGTGGGAAGTACAAAACGTTAACCCTTACCTGCACACTGTTTGCGTTTGGGCTCGGGGGAAAATACCCCATTGTTTTCTCTGTTAGCCTACATCATTTGGTAATAGTCTTAATGAATTTAGTGCCTCTAAAACATATGAAATAGCCTAGTTTCCTGTAAACTATAATGGCAGATAGTATAGAGAGTAGTGTAATCTTCACACAGGGATGACAATAATTTCCTTAGTTTTCTAAATAAACAGCATTGAATGTTTTGTGATATAAATGTTTTATTATTCTTATCTAATTTGTTTATTCAATTTGTATATGATAAGTAGGCTATATGACATGTTTACATAGAAAAAAGGGTAAAACTGCTCTAGAAAATCAATTGCAATAATTTAAAAAGCACCTTTTGACACTGTATGCACCATACACATGCAAGGTAAAGATGACTAAGTGCATTTTTTAAACGCTGCAGGTATTTAATATTGCCTGGATTCTTGCAAACTGGAATGATTTGTATTGTGGTAAATCTTTAGACAGCCTTTAACAGGCCTCAGGGAAGACATATAGTGAATCATATCCCAGTGCCCACACTATACTATGATTCTCTGTGTTTACAAGAGGCACCGCCTATGTAAATTGGTTTGTACTGACTGATGTCACTTTGTGTGGACTATGGCCGTGGCTTAGTCACACTACACATCTTTTTGATAATGCTACAAACAGTGTTACTTGTAAATAGATTACATATTTTAATGAAAAAATAAATGTAGGCCTAACTGTAATCAGTTACAGTTATGAGAAAAGATGTTATTAAATTACAGTAACTTGTGAAAATGTTAATGATTACAAAGGGGGGTACATCTGAATATTTTCTTTAAAAAGTTTGGATATGTTGAATAATTATGCTTTGTCTGTTTTTGATGGGCATGCTTCCAACATAAGCAATGATATTCTGATGCTTTTGATTGGTTCTCGTTTGAATTTGCAGAGCACCAAGTCTGCCGATTACATCAATCCAGATTGCTGCTGAAAGCTTTAGGCTACAAACTGTCTGAGATATGCCACCGTGGCAAGTGATAAAAAGGCATTTAGTGCTGGAAATTCGAAAAGTAATCAAATGAAATTAGTTACATTACTTTAATAAATTAATTGAAATAGTCAGACTACTTTTTACAATTTTAAATAGGGTAATTTGTAATCTGTAACGCGTTACATTTCCAAAGTAACCTTCCCAACACTGGCTACAAAGTTCACTTTTGAACCCTCATGAATTGTGACTGGTTCGGCGAGATTTAAAATCCCATCCCTCCTTCTGTCACCTTATCCAACCAGTTGAACTAAGGTTTCAAATTATCTTGATGCATCTCTCAAGGCAATTTGACATTTAAAGCCAATTTTCCTCTGGCAGTCCAACTTTTTAAT
This sequence comes from Pseudorasbora parva, assembly GCF_024679245.1. NCBI lineage: Eukaryota > Metazoa > Chordata > Actinopteri > Cypriniformes > Gobionidae > Pseudorasbora > Pseudorasbora parva. Next base: position 34,441,973 of record NC_090190.1, read on the forward strand.
GTTTCAGAATTTGTGTTTTCAGTTTAGTTTATGATAGCACTTGCAAATAAGATCTAAATCTCCCTTATTATCCAAAAGGGACCAACGCCCTTTCCTCAAGCCACACCTGTTAGTAAGGCAACTGCCGGCACCTGCTTTAATTGTGTTGGAGGACGAATGTGTCAATAAGCACATATCGGAACTGGCTGTGACTGTTTGGAAGATATACAACCTAAGCCGCTGTGCAATAGGATAGTTAAGGGCCTCGAGGTAGTGGTGTTGGGTTACCATAAAACGTTGCTATTAAATCAGATGCGCCACACAAAAGAATGGGAGAGAATCTTATATGGCATGGTCAATAAAGAGGCATGGGAAGATTACCTAGAGAATAAAACAATGCTTTCTTTTATTTGCAGTCACCTGGGACAATCATTAACTGTGCAACAGCTATGTTATAATTACATCAGAAAGTCACAAGGTAAAGTTAAAGTGATTGTCTTCATGCTTCTTTGCTGGCTAAAAGCCGCCATGCTGGTTCGCCACTTTGCCAATAAGCTGCCAGAACTCCAGGAAGGTCAGCTCTCCGTCGTTATTAGCATCCAATGAGCTCATGAGCTGGTCAATGGTGGCTGGGTCAGAGGAATTCTGTGAGAGAACACAACCAACAAGCATTTATATGCACTTGCAATGATAGTGTCTCCATCTAGTGATCGTCACTGGAACAGCGCATTCTTTTCTGCTGACCTATTCGTTTGGGGGGGGAGTTCCTGTTCTGGATGGGCCAAACAGAAAATGCTCCGATGTGGCATTTTTCCATTGTCTCTAGTGTAGTTTCGATGTAAACATGCTGAAAGCAGCCGGTTTGTTTTTATACACACGAGCAGTATAAGGTCTTTCTATAACTAGAGGGGGTTTTTGAAGTTTTTTTTTTTAAGGAAGGATTTGTGTTATTTCCTCTACAAAATCACAAACATGTGACTCACAAGGAATTCTTTTGAGGACTGGGATGTGGTTAACTAAAACTCACACCAGACCTTTAACATGGTGCTCTTTTCCTTTCTGGTTCATTCTTCTCACAACATAGAATGCTAATCAAACATTGTAAAATACAGCGTTCATTTATTTATGAACTTTTACAAAATCTTTATTTTAATGATCTAAATATTTTTTTTAAATGTTTTAAAATGTAACATGCTGAACACTAGTGTTACTTTAGAATCATTCTTTTTTTTATATATATATATAAAGTATTAGTAATTTTGTTGCATTTTTGCAAAAAAAAAATATGTCTACATATTTTATTTTATTTTTAATTATTTTTAATTGTAGCTGTAAGCTTTAAAAAAAAGTTATTTGCTGCACCTTAGATTCAGCAGACATGCCTCTTCTTATTAAGAACCATTTTGAGTTGGTGCTATAGTTCTGTGGAGATTTAAAAAAGGTATTTGATGTTACATGATTGGTTTTTAAGTAATCAATGTACTGGTTCTTTGTTCTTAATAGGTGGTTTCCAAATACTAACTTTATATTTAAAGGAATTGTTAACCCAAAAATTAGCTCACGCTCAAAACTGAATAGATTTCTGTATGAACGCAAAAGAAGATATTTTGTAGAATGTCTGTAACCAAACAGTTGATTAACCCACGTGTTTGGTTTCTGACATTCTATAAATATATATTTATCTTCGTAGATCATACAGAAATTTTTTCAGGTTTGAGGGTGAGTAAATGATGCCAAAATGTTAATTTTTGAGCCTTTTTGTGTAGACCTGAACTGAGGCATACAAATAAGAAGTGCACTGACCATTTGTTATGCTTGACAACAATTACTTAAAAGGCTTACCTTTACAAAGTTGGGTAACTGGGATGTGACCAAGCTTTGAAACTCTTCCTTGCTCAATGTGTTTGCAGAGCCATCCTTCCCAGCATAAATCTTGAACTGGGAGACGAGCACGTTAATGGCGGATTCCATGATTTTTGGAGTAGGAAGTTTAGGTGGCTGGAGAGTAGAGAGTAATCGACAGGTTAGTTCTTTCTATTAGACAAATCTGTTCTGAGACTTACAATAACCTTATTTCAAGCATATCTAAGGTTAAAATACAATAAAAACATAAATCAAGACCGGTAATAAATGTACAAAAATATATGGTGAGCAGTTACTTCTTCAACCTCATGTTCAAAACGTGACTACGGGTGAATATATTATAAGATATTTAGCAAAATGTCCAAGCTTCTTTCTTACACAGAGAAGTAACACCTTTGATTTTATGGAAAGGTGCAGCTTGAACATTCTGCTAGTGTCTGACAAAGAGAAATACATGAAGGTGAGTAAATTATTAAACAATGTTCATCTTTGGGTGACCCCTAACCAGTTAATGGTAAAAAGGTATATCCAGTGCACATCAAAAATATAAATTCAACAGAAGAAGTATCACAGGCTTACCTGAGCAGAAGAATAATGTTGTGGCTGGAGTTGTGTGAAAATGACCACCTCTCACCTTATATTCTCTTCAGCTGACTGCCAAACTCAGCGGAAAACCAAAATCACACCCACTGCTCCTTTTCACAAGTCAGGATGTTCTTATCTCCTTCTTAAATGTTTCCATAGCAAAGTAGTTTAGATGCTCACACACACACACATATACTCACGTTTGTTTGACTTTATTAGTAAGGACACTGCATAGACCTCCAGTGAATTTATATCAGGTTAATGGCATTTTCTATCGCCTAACCTCTACCCTTAAACACAACCCTCATAGAAACAAAAACGTGTTTTGGCCAATTTATAAGCCTTTTTAACTAGCAAAGACCAGTAAATGTCTTCACTGTTATTTGACATAATATTTCAAGACATATGGCCCTCACAAGTACAGCTAACCCTGTACACACACAAACACATTTTCATGTTTTATGGAGACTTTTCAAGGACATTTTCGGACTGTGCAAACTGTATATTCCAACCCTAAACACACACCTTACAGAAAACTATCTGCATTTTTATATTTTCAAAAAATGTCATTCATCATCAGAGACAAACAATTTCCATTTTGCATTTTGTCCTTAAAACAATGGGTTTACCAGTTCTCACTTTCTCTCTCTCTCACTCACACACACACACACACACACACACACACACACACACACACACACACTACATTTATAGAAATCCAGAAGACAAAATATGCCGTATCTAGCGTTGTGGTTTGTGATACTGAGAAAATGTACTATTTATATTTGTTTGAGATTGTTTCAAAGGATAACCTAACCTTCTGGTTGATTACTCTACACCTCGCTATCAGGTTTCCCAAATGTTGTCAATCCAAACACCTGTCATCAGGGAAACTTCATCTGATAACGCCATCAAAACTTACTCAGCATCAACAGACATCACTAATACGTCTCCATCCAACACGTCAGTTTTAGAGGTCAGTAATAAATGTGCTTATATGCAGAATATAAAAAACAAGGTGAATTTAATCATTTTAAAGGGGAGGTATGGTTTTACAAATGAGAGCAGAAATCCTCAAGGAATCACCCATTTCTGATTTGTTGGTTGTAAATAAACCATGAAATAAAATGAACAATGCAATCCCTCAATAAAGAAGAATTCTCATGGCAATGGAACATAATTTTAATAATCATCAAAAACTGATACATTGTGACATTTGGTCTTGTATTACCTTTCATTTTAAATTTCTTTTCATATTAAATATCACTGAGCCATATGATAACTTACCTTAAATTATAAGTTCCATTAAATAACTTTTTTTTCCTTTTCATATTTACAAATAGGACAAGAAAAGGCATAAAATTATATGGGACTCGTCCCAGAAGAGTGCAACAAAACAATAAGACAGCTATAATCGAATGATCTTGATGATTCATTACAATGGCTGTTTTCCTAAGATAGAAAGAGGATATAAATAAATGTCCACATCACCACGGTGCAAACAAATCCATTATTGGAGCTCTCTCAGTTTCCATTTAATTCGTGTGGCTTCGTTTCAGTCCCAGCATTCTTTGCTCACTAGTAAAGGCACATAATCTAACATATCAAATTCCAAAAAGAAAACAAAAACATTCAATGATTTTGTTTTGTCATTTACATTAAGTGTGAGCAGAACTTGGGTTTAACCAGAAAACCCGAAACTTACAATGACCTCTAAAATCTGGCGAACACAAAACTTAAAAAGAAACCAGTTTGACACCAGCTTAGTAAGCACAATCGTGGGTAGGTATAAAGAAGCCAGGGTTTTAATAATTAAAAACAAAAGATATAATAAATCCTAAATAACTCAAAAATTCAGACATTCTACGTTGTTTTTAAGTAAAGCTCAGGAAACTAAAGAGGGACATTCTTTTCCGAACTCATTGCACTTTCCCAGTTTAGCGTTCCTTTCGTTCACAACTCCACATGTACTAGATGATTGATCTATCTGCAGGTAAAGCAGTTTCATTCGGATGCCAACACTTAATGCTTAAGATGACTGATTCTTTACACAGCAAGCAAGAGTCAAAGGGTTTGGCGTTGAAGAACAGGACTAAGGGAGGTAGCTTACAACAAAACACCCAACACACAGGTGGGACTTCACTAATGACAAGACTCCAAAGGGAGAAACTCCTCAAACACAATGCATTTAACTACATCTACAGTCCGTAAAGACCGGGGAAAGTAACAGCTAAGATTGTTTCTTTATGTTTTCCTTCGCTTAGTGTTTTTTTCCATTCGTTCAACTGAGTTTCTGGGGTGGGGCAGCACCAATTACGCCAAAGGGGCGGCGAACTTTAACAGTGCCTCTTTCTCAAACTCCTCCATCTCATCTTCAAGGGAATCATTGTCATTCTCGTGCTCCTTATCTTCTAAACCATCTGCCAGATCTTCCAGGATATCCGCAACGTCCTCGGCGAACTCGCTGAAGAGCATTCTGTCGTGGGCGAAAAAGCCGCCGTTGAAGAACTGGGCAGTGAGGCGGCTGAGAGACTCCTTGCTTTCCTGAGGAACTCCCTCTAGTTTGCTTATGTAGATCTCAAGAAGGTCCTGAAACTCCACAAGCTTCACAGGAACAAGCCCCTCTGTGTCAGCGCAGTTGGACACGCCATGGCAGCCCTCGGCAGGATGTCGGTTCCTCCTGAGTTTCTCTTCTTGGTGTTTCCAGAAGTCTACCTGCTCCTTGTGGTGGTGATGATGGTGGTGGTGTTGATGATGCTTGGAAGATTTAGCCTCCCATGGTCTTTCCTTCTGTCTCTTTTCCCTCTCCTGCCTTCTCTCATCCTTCTTGTGGTCCCACTCTTCTTTGTACTTCTTGAGATGGTCTTTCCTTTTGTCCTTACCATGCTTCCACTCTTTCCCGCTTCCCGCTTCATCCTTCTTCCAGCGGCTGTCATGTTCTTTCTTTCTGCCCCATTCCTTCTTTTCTCCTTTGTGCTCCTGGTGTTTCCTCTTCCTGTCTTCCCGCTTTCCCAGCTGGTCCACCTGTTTCGAGAGTCTCTTCTGCATTTCCACCAAGCTCTCCCTCAAACCCTGCTTGTTCCAGCCCGGTTTCTTCATTCCCTCCAGCCTCCTCCGGCTCTCCTCCAAAAGATCTTTCTGACGCGTGAGTTCCTCTTTCTTATCCCAGTGTTTCTCAGTTCCTTCTGGACTAGACTCGGCAGTGGAAGGCAGAGACCCAGAGTCATGGACCTGTTGAGGAAGATCTTCTTCAACTAAAAGAGAGAAAAAAAAACTGAATATACTGCAGATATTTGCAGACTTGTGTGTCACACACACACACACACACACACTATTTTGTCTAAATAAATAAAAAATATCACACTAAAACTAAAACCAGACATTTTAAATGCTACCAGTGTATTTAGGCATTACAATATTATAATGAACAGTAAGAAAATACGAAGAGAATGATAAATGAATAAAACATATTCATTTTAAGATTTGCTAAAGATTGCATTTAACAGTAAGTTTTTATTAGTGTTTTCTATAGATAAACTGTATGATATATACACTGCCTTTCAAAAGTTTGAGATCGATAAGAAGTCTCATCCAGACTGCATTAATTAACCAAAAATACAATAAAACAGTAATATTGTGAATTAGTATCACAATTTATCAAAATTGTTTTCGTTTGAATACATTTTAAAATGTAATTTATTATTTTAAAGTGTAAATTAAAAAAATTGAAAAGAAAGAACAGCATTTATCTGTAATAGAAAGCTTTTGTAACATTATAGACTACTGTTCAAAAGTTTTTGTTTGTTTTTTTTGGAAATAAAATTAAATAGATTTGAAATAAATGCTATTCATCAAAAAAAATACATAACTGTTTTCAACATTGACAATAATAAGAAGAAATGTTTCTTGTTCAGCAAATCATCATATTAGAATGATTTATGAAGAATCATGGGACATTGAAGACTGGTAATGATGTAAAAATAACGATGAAGTAATGATGCTGAAAATCTGCTTTGATCTCTGTAATAAATTACATTTTTAAATATATCAAATAGAAAATATATTTAGGATCTATATTTAGGATCAAATAAATGCAGCTTTGTTGAGCAGAAGAGACGTCTTTTAAAAAAAAATTGAAAATATCTTACTGATCCCAAACTTTTGAATGGCAGTTTACATTTAAAGAGCATGCACAATGAAATATCCAATATTGACATGTACCAATAAATAAGGGGGGGAAGTAAGCTGATCACCAGCATGTTACCAATATCAATCTATATTACCAATATTTATTGCGCATATAAATATAAACAACAGTTGAAACGTCTGGGATCGGTAAGACTTTTTAATGACAAAATGTTTTGTTATTTTATCAGTAACAGTAAAACTATTAATACAAATACGAACTTTTACACCATGGTTTTAAATAACCATTTTCTATTTTGATACTTTTTCCTGTCACATCCATCAGAAATCATGCTGATTGGCTGCTTAGGAGACAATACTATCAATGTTAAAAGCATTAAAATGCTTTTTTAAAAAAAGTTAATTTATTGAAATAATTTGTAACATTATACGTCTCTTTAGTATAACTTTTCATTCATTTAGTATAACCTTGCTGTTTCTTTTACAAATCATACTGACTTTTGAGCTGCGGTGTAATAGCTAACAGAAAAGCAAACAACCTCATTCTCATCTTAGTAAACCAAAAGATGTCTTTAGGCTGTTGAATTTACAAGCACATTCAGAGCCCTTTCCACAAGATGCAAATTTAAATCTTGAGTTTTACTATTCAAATACTATGCATGCATGTGCCGTTCCCACTCTCTCGTCGTACCTGTAAGCTTTGTGAGCTCAGCAACTCGTGCTCTTAGTGTCTGTAGTTCGTCTTTTAAACCAGGCAGTTCAGACAGTTGTTCTTTCAAATTAGTGTTCTCGTTTTCCAGCACTCCTTTCTCAGAACTAAGCATATCTGTTGCTTTTTTCAGAGCCTGGTCCAACTTCTGTTTCTGTGACTGAACATGATAAAGACAAAGAAAGAACATATCCTAAGTTCAACATTTTAAAATAATCTCCCGGTATACTCTATAGAAAGTGCATTAAAGGGATAGCTCACCCAAATGTGTAATTCTGTCAACATTTAATTACATTCAAGTTTCCAAACCTGTATACATTTCTTTGTTCAGCTGAACACGAAGGAAGATGTCCGGAAGAGTATTTGTAACCAATCAGATCATCACAGCCATTGACTATTACAGTGGTGGTTGTGGTGGGGGGACTAATGATGACAGAATTTTCATTTTTTGGTGAACTATCCCTTTAAGACCACCATGTATTAGCATACAATAAAAGTAAAAAAAAAAAAAAAAATACTTCCATGGCATTAGGAGGAAAAACTTTATATACATTGTTAGAGAAAGACTAACCTCAATCTCAGCCTCCAGTATATTAATTTGTTTATTTTCTTGAGCAAGTTTATCAAGGACTTCCTGGAAAAGATCATCAGAGAATGCCACAGATGAAATCAACTTGTACATGCTTGTCAATAATAAAAGAACACAGCAAAGACAGAAAATAAGGCAATGCACCAACCTGGTCACTTATTTCCGTACCGTCAAAATCATCTACAGGAGAGAAAGTGAATTTGTAATGTTTGTTGAGATTGCATAGACGAGGCGAAGTGAATTATGAAACTGTTAGTCAAAAACTCAAATGATGGAAGTACAAGTCAGTTTAGTTAGTGCAACTGCAGTCATTCTGTTGTTGGTTAGTCTTTCACGGCCATGTTGAGTCTGGATATATGAACCAGGACTCTCTGTAACACACTGCTGTTCAAAAGTTTGGGGTCAGCAAAAAGTCTTTTTTTGTTGTCGTTGTTGTTTGAAGAAATCAATACTTTTATTCAGCAAGGATGCATTAAATTGATCAGAAAAAGACAGTAAAGACTTTACATTGTTACAAATCATTTCTATTTCAAATAAATGTTGTTTATTTGTTCAAATAGAACCCAGTTAAAATCTATCACGCTTTCCGCAAAAAAAATATTATCCTATCAGCATTGATAAAATTATTTCTGAATTATCATGTGACACTGAAATTCAGATTTACATCACAGGAATAAATTAAATTTTATAATATATTAAAATAGAAACAGTCGTTTTAAATTATAATACTATTTCACAGTATAACTGTTTTACTGTATTTTTCAAGAGGTAGAAGACATCTTTCAAAAAAAAAAAAAAAAAATTACCAACGCCAAACCTTTGTATGGTATTGTGCATTACCAAATTCAACAGTTTACACAAAAACCTTATTAAGAGTTGCATTTTGATTTAGTAAACATGGCAATCTCTGCAGAATCTCAGCATTAAAGGTGCAGTGTGTAGTATTTATGAGGCTCTATTGACAGAAATGCAATATAATATACATAACTATGTTTTCAGTGGTTTATAAAGATCTTACATAAGGTACCATTATGTTTTTATTACCTTAGAATTTCTAGAATGTCGCCATTTTGCGGCATCATGTTCTACAGTAGCCTTAAATGGACAAACTTCTCTACAGAGCGCTAGTCGCTCTCTGCTCTCCCTGATGACGACATTCCTGTCCTGTGTCGGCCCCCGTAGCTTCTCTGTGCGCGGTGGGTCAGGCCAATTCTCAACCTCACCACTAGATTACACCAAAATGTACACACTGCACCTTTAAGCCATTTCAGATTGAGACAGCCACAACTGGCATTAAAGAATTACAAATGTGAAGTGTGTAGTTTCCTACCAAAAGTTGGACCAAATTGTGATCTGTTTGTTTGAGTGGCCTGAATACTAACATACGTTTTGAGGAGCTACCTGTTTGTCAGCAATTGAAGAGTGTTTGGCAAAGGATTTCACAGAAATTATACACTTCAACTCTAAAATGGAAGTGTAGAAACAACCAGCCCCTTGGTAAAGCAGTGTATCCTGGGTGATGATTTAGGCTGGTGCTAGAGGCTGCCCTTAGGTAAATGTACCCACTCATTTGATGAAGTTTGAATATGTGATATGTGAATATGTGATGGGAACAAATTCTACCATTAGCACTGGAGGGAAACTCCTATCCACAGCTCAAGCACAAGCACAAGCATATACTGGCACCCAGCTCAAACTATCAACCTACCATCAGACTGGTCAACCACAGAACCTGGAGGCATAATAACATGAATGCAACCACTGAAAATGGGATATTAATGGTCTGTCTTTATCGCATAATGTGGTACATATTCATAATTATTGGCTAAATATTAATCACTCAATGGTTATGTCAACATATGAAGTGTGATATATGTTGTATGTTTTGTAGGGCCAATTATAAAATGTGTCAGAAAAATGTGCATCAGTGTCCCATTTACCAGAGAAAAAGAAGGATCCAACACAAAGCAGGACCAATGAGCCCACTATCAGCTGATTCAAAGAGAAACCTCGTTTCTCCTCTTTCCTCACTGGCAGATTGAACTCCTCTTCTTCTTCCTCTTCCTCCTCATCAGAGCTTCGCTTCAACACCATGGTGGGTTGCACATGTCTGAGCCTCAGACCATCATCTTCTGCTGAGGTTTCCACTGGAAGTTCAGCACCAAGAGATTCTAAATGATACAGAAGAAAATAAGGAGATACATAGTAAAAGTGGGTAGAATTTGAACTTTTTGCTTCAACAATTTAATATAATATATTAAAAACATGAAACTCTGTGTGATTCCTTATTCAAAATAAATACATAATGCTTTGATAATGATAATTAAATTATTTATTTTTTAATAATTATATAAAGTGATATATATATATATATATATATATATATATATATATATATAATGATTCTAATTATTTAAGTGACCAATACAAGCTAAATATTTTTTATATATAAATTAATATATAAAATAATATAAATATTTATATGTATTCTATATAGCCTGTTTTTCATATATATACATATGTTTATTTATATAGCGTACTGGTCAATTGATTAATCTGTTAAAATGTTTTACATTAAAATGTAAAAATATATATGTAAATTAAACTATTATGTGTTCATATTTATTTATTTATTTATATAAATGTAAAACAGCACAAAGATTAAATATAATGGATAAAGAAAAAAAAAAGCTGAAAGGAAAAATAGTTCATTTATTAATTATTAAACATTTTTGAATGTCATACCTGGCTCTCTGATCACATCTGGGAATTTCTCTGGCAGCTCTATTTCTTTTTCAAAAGAAGGCTCCTCCTCAGTCTCAACTGAACCAATGGTTTCTGGATACAGGCTGTCAGGGGCGGGGCTTTCTGCTGTGGAACCAAAACCTATATCGTCCTCAGAGGGCGGGGCCAGAGGCGGGGTTTCAGGGGCAGGATGTACATCAGCGTGAATATCAAGCACAGTGATTGCAGAAGAATCCCTGGGTTTAGGGGCGGGGCTTATGTCTGCTGTAACGTCAGAGACATCAAGTGAGGATGAGCTAATATCTTTGAATGTTTCGGGAGTGAAGGTTATTTTGGGCTCTGGTTCCGGGGGGGGGCTTTCTTGGACTGGGACGTGCTGGCCGGGGTAGATATCAGTTATGTCTTCTTCAGTAGGTTCCTCAAGGACTGTCTCCTCTGAAAACTGGAAGGCTGATTCTGTAGTGATGCTGAAGGGAACAGCACCCAGAAGGTCACTGTCAGGGGGAGAACTGGTGATGGTGTCATGGATGACAGGAGCATGGATCTCAGGATCAAGCTCAACATCTGCATGGCCAGATGCTGCCATTTCCTCAAAGAAATCTGGTGATGTTTCCTGGCAAATCTGGATATCGGACAACAAACAACTAAGTGTTGTGGGAGGTAACAGTTTGACATCAAGTAATGAGAAACAGTCTGCAATCCAAATTCAGATGACAGCCACCACCTTTAGTAGAATTAGTGGTTAACAAGAGCAAAAAGAGGTTTGTAATCCATTTAAAATATTTACAGTAATATTGTTGTTTTAGTTGGATCCCATTTTAAAAACTATATTTGGTTCCCCAAATAAGCTTTCAATTAATTTCTTCAAAAAAAAAATTATAATAATTCTTACTGTGAAGCAAATTTGAATAATCTAAAGATGTGTTTTCCATTATATAGAATCTTTTGTGCAATGGAAAATGTCCATAGATGTTCAATGGAATCACAAATGTCAATTAAGAACCTTTATTCTGAAGTGTGTAGTAGTGCTTTCAGATTTTTGAGGACATGCATGAATGGACATTGGCTACACTGTCTGAACAAACAAATCAGACTTTATCACTGGCAAAAAGGCAGTTACAATTGAAAGGTTGAATTTTAAAACCAAGTATAATCTATGCAAAGTGTGCAAAACAGATACTGTGAAGACAGGCATAGAGAATGGTAACTGTAGCCGTGTGCTGTACATACCAGTGGTGATGCACTGACCTGGTGACCCTCCTCTGACAAAACACTTTCCATCATTGGAGTTTCAGGGTCATGCGACCTCACTTCCAAAGAGCTTCCTGGAAAAAACACAGTTTCAAATTACAAAACCCAAAGTTAAAACTATCACCAATATTGAAATGATGCTGTTCCACTCAAAAGTCCCTATTACACTGCACATTAATATACACTACCATTTAAAAGTCCCTATACACTGCAGATTAATATACACTACCATTCAAAAGTTGGAGGTTGGTTATGTTTTTGAAAGTCTTCTATGCTCACCAAGAAAAATATAGAATAATGAATATTGAAAAAAACTATGTATGTGTGTGTGTGTATATATATATATATATATATATATATATATATATATATATATATATATATATATATATATATATATATATATATATATATATATATATATACACACACACATACATACATACATACATACATACACACACACACACACACACACACACACAAAGTAATTCTTTCCTGTGATGCAAAGCTGAATTTTCAGTATAATTTCTGTCACATAATCCTTCAGAAATCATTCTAATATAATGATTTGGAGCTCAAAAAACATTTTGTTACTATTATCATCTATGATAAGAATAACAGTTGTGAAAAAGGTTGTGCTGCGTAATATTTTTGTGGAGACCATGACACATTTTTATAGGATTCTTTGATGAATAGAAAGTACAAACAGCATTATTTATCAAATTATAATTTATAATTTGTATAAATATATTTAAAAAATTATTTATAAATATATTTATTTATATATATATATATATATATATATATATATATATATATATATATATATATATATATATATATATATATATATATATATATATGTTTTTTTTAAATGTTAAATAAAAATATAAATATAATCTTAAATATTATCTTTGTGTACCTACAAATAATACTGATATTAAATCAAAAGTAACATTAACAAGCAATTAGGCTTATAACCTGCTATTTCCTCTGAAAGGCTGGGTGCATCCCCAACACTTTCCGTCCCATCATCCACTGGTGCTGTAGGGTCGGCGGCAGCCTCCTGTAATAAAAAGTGCACATTACTACACCTGATTAATTCATAAAAAGAAGACAATATCACTGACACAAGCATTTTAAGTATGTGGTTTGCAAACCTCTGGAGAGAGGAGAGTCCAGCTGTTACTGGATGACCCGGTGCTGCCGGTGCTGTTATCAGACATGGCCCTCTTGTGGCTCTGCACAGCACCTTCATAATGAAAATTAGCAGATTAGTTTAATACCAATATCTACTGTTCTGCACCGATTATCATATTCAGCAAAATGAGTGCTGGGCTGCTGGCATACATTAATGTTGTCTTGGTTTGATAATTCTAGCAACATTCTGCACACCGTATTGTACTATTTTGATATTTGGCTGAAATATGTAAGACAGAGATTCTTATGAACATAAATTTGCCATTCGTTTTAAAAATAGGTACAATTTTAAATTAATCAGAGATAATTACTTAACAAAAAATGCCATTATATATTACATCTATATATGACAACACTGTTAGGTATTTTTTATGTTTATAATGCTTCATTAATCAGCCATAAAACATAATTACACAGACTCTGATGAGTTTTATTCTGTTTTCATTTTAAGTAACGGTTTATATTTTATGTTAACCTTTTATTGTCTTTAAAATATAACAAGATAACATACATTCCAACAAATAGGGAAGGGTGAGCAAAAGACATTATCAATTATCAAAAAGTAAATAAACATATTTTATGTTTTTACACAACCATGTTATCAACTTGCACAAACTGTAAGGAAATTAGTATAATATGTAGAAAATGTCCTTCATTTTAAATGAGTCTCATTACCTGCCAGCAATATTTGACACCAAATGGTTACTAATGGTAATATTTTATTTAGTCAATAATGTAATATTTTCTGATAATAAATGTAGCAGAAAATTTAGAGCTGTATAGTCTCAGTTCATTCATTCATTCATTGACGTGAATGCTAGACTTGTCAATATTTAGATTACATATTTGACACATTGTCTTTGTATCTGACAGAGTTGACACATTTTGAGTGACAGGCAAAGGAAAAATAAAATAAAATCACAATTTGTGAGAAAATGGAGGAATCTTTCACCAAAAGAAAATACAGGTAAATACATCAGAATATTAACATATGTATAGAAAATATATTATATACATATTTGTATCCGTTTTAGCATGCTTTGTTGCATTCCTTAAGCCTCATCAGTGAATTATATAATCCACACTGGCGGACAGTATAGCCTAACTCATTTATTCAATTACAGAAAACCAATGCAGACAGCGATTACACATATTACATAACAACACAGAAGCCACAAACAATACACAAGAGACTGCTGCACTCTATGAAGCCACCCTGAAATGTGACCAAAAATGGTCGGACGGCCTCATTGCATTCCTGGCCTATTGTTTCTCGCGTTTAGACGGATATTAGATTCGGTAACGCGCTGTCATAATGGTGATGCACAGCGTAGGCTGCGTATTTACATTGTGAACGGTGGCCAATTCAGCCTTCAGTAACACCACACGCCATGCTGAATGAACACAGCCCTCTTCCGCATAAAATAAGGATCCTTACGAACGCATTACACACCATATACACGGATGTTCTGATATTAAATGCTTACCGTGCTTAAAACGGCCTCAGTCGAGTTGCGCACGCGTTATTCCGCCTGTAATCGTTTAATTTCTCCACGCGCACGATCCGTCTCACGAACTTCGCAACTTCGGGAATTGCGAGTTAGCGTTTCTCTCCAATGGGACTCCGATTCAGATCCGCTCACAGCCAATGGGAATAAAGCGTCGTGTCGCGCAGACACACAGCTCATTTCAGCTGTGACTGACAAACGCAGGTGAAAGTGACAATCTAAACGTGAAGTGCTCTCTTATCATTGACTTGAGGAGAAGTAAAGACTGTCCCAACAACATGCATGAAGTCTCTATATATAGGGACAAGACATGTTCTCCTCCAGCAGTGTTCTGACACGTCTACAGAGCAAGAGCTAAATCTGTTGGGACTTCCCAAATGCCTGTCTGCTGGACTGGACTAAATAAACATTGCTCTTGTGTTGCAACATGCTCTTTTGTAATTAACACATCGCTACCGAGCTAAAGCAAATAGACTGTAGCGATGCTACAGCTAGGAAACTACATGGTGGCATCTTTATTAAGAAATTTTGTTATTATAAAAGAACAAACAACATAATTCAATTTACAACAAAACATTGTTTTTAAAGTCTGGAAACATTACTATTTTAATGTTTTTGAAAGAAGTCTCTCATGCTCATCAAGTCTGCTTTTATTTTACACACAAAACAAATTGTGAAATATTATTACAATTTAAAATAATGGTTTTCTATTTTAATATACTTTAAAATATGTATTTATTTATGTGATGCAAAGCTGAATTTTCATCAGCCATTACTGCAGTCTTCAGTGTCACATGATCCTTTAGAAATCATATGCTGAATCATTATTAGTGTTGTGCTGCTTAATATTTTTTTTAATACTTTTTTTTCAGGATTCTATGATGAATACATTTTTTTAAAAGAACAGCATTTTTAAAATAGTATATTTTGTAACAATATACACAATATAGTTTTGCTTAAAATAAATTAACACTTATTCAGTTGTTAGATTGATTAAAACGTGATACATTTTGATTTTTTTTTTTTTAATACATGCACACTTGTAATCTTTAATCAAAAATAACTTTCCCTCCTTTTTGCAGTAATATCCCATCATTATCCGATAAACAAAATCAAGTTCCACACTACATTTTTTAACCAAAGACCCTTAGGCAAGTAATTTCACTCAGCGGCCATCTTTTCTAACACCTCTCGGGCTTCTATTTCAGTCATGCAAGTGCAGCTCCTCTCTTTTTGAATGGGGAAACATCAAATTCTCCAGCTGTCCACCAAGCTTACAATTATTATTTTTTTTAGACTGGACCGAAGCCAATACATATGTAATAAGCAGCCGGGACTTCTAACTGCTGTATGGTGACGTAATGACTTTACCAATTGTCGAGTGGCTCTTTTAGAAAAGTGGGACTAATTCCGCCATGTTGAACTTTCTCCCATTCATATAAAGTGCACTGTCTTTTTCGAAAGTCTTTGAATGAACTCCACTTTTAGACACATCCTCACAAACTTCCCTAAGCACTTCCTCTCAGGGGAATTCCATCTGGAAGTTTATTTTGACCAAGCAGAGTACCGTGGTCTCTTTTCAAGCCAACACAGAAGTGACTTAAATTGCATTTCATCAACTACCCACTAGAGACAGGCTCCAAAAGGGAGTCAAATCTGTCTCGCCCCCATGTTAAAATGCCCTAGCCTGACAAGCCAGACCCATTTTAAGATGTTTGGTCTGGAAACTCACCATTGACAGGGCTCAATTCGAGGGGCGGGATAGACGGTTGTCTTTCAAACTCCCTCTGCACGGCATGCACGCAATTGGATAGCGCTTCAACCAACCAGAGGAACAAAGGTGAAGGGGAGGTGACAGATTAAACTTTCGGCGTATCCGTTTGGCAAAACTCAGAACGCATCTTCCTTTCTTAAGAATGACTTCAGTGCCGTTCTTTGTTTTTTTTCTCAGAGAAAAGCTTAACTCCAAGTCTTCCAGAGTCGCAGCCAAAGCCGATTCGAAAGACCGCCGTTCGCCAGCTTCTATGTTCTAGTAGCACGCAAGCGCAGCTGCACAACTCGGCTGTCATTATATTAAGCCCCGCCCACCAACTGCATACACGATGTGATAGGCCTGATCAGAGTATGGCTTTTACAGCTCAGAAGGGTATTGAGAGTTGCTAGACGACACTCACGGGCAGATTAGATTTGCTGCTGCTAGGGTGCGTCTAGATTTCTAGGCTAAAAATGCCTAACTTTACACCAGAAATTTTTTTTTACAGCCTGCTACAAAACATGGTTTTGGTCTATACGGCCTAGCTAATTTTGTCCTTCATGACAACTATGAAGGGGTGATTTTTTTTTATAACTCATCCAGTATATTATAATATATTACGCCTTAAAGTTGTGCGTAATTAAGAGTGTGGCCAGGTGGATTGCTGTTTGTCTGCTGTCTGTTAGCCATCACTAGCCTAGAAATCTAGACGCACGCGGCAATCTAATCTGCCGCGAGTGTCATCTAGCCACTCTCAATACACTTCTGAGCTGTAAAAACCAAACTCTGGTCAGGCCAATCCCATTGTGTATAGAGTCAGTGGGCAGGGCTTAACATAATGATGGCAGAGTTGCCCTTGTGTGCTACTAGTAAACACAGAAGCTGGCGAACGGATCGGCTTTGGCCGCGACTCTGTAAGACTTGGAGTTAAGCTTTTCTCTGAGAAAAGAACAAAGAGCGGCACTGAAGTCATTCTTAAAAAGGGAAGATGTGTTCTGAGTTTTGCTGACCGGATACAGCGAAAGTTTAATTTATCAACGAGCTCCTCTTCACGTTGCTCTGCTTTGCTGAAGTGCTATCATATCGCGTGCAGAGGGAGTTTGAAAGACAGCCGTTTATCCGCCCCTCGGATTGAGCCCTGTCTATGGTGAGTTTCTAGACCAAACATCTTGATGTGGGTCTGGCTTGTCAGGCTAAGTGATCAGCAGGCTATGAAACCTTGAAAACTCAGCCAAAATTAACACCTTCACAAACCAAGAGCAAATGTTTTCATGAAAGTCTAATGTAATCTACTTAATAATAAAATACAACTCAGTATAAAGGTTCTGTAAATTGTGTAAATTAATGTGTAGCCTAGTGATTGTTTTGGTCTATTATAGGCAGGAATTGGCAAACTAGAGCTATTAGAGGACATTATGCAATTCACTTTTTTATATTATTATTATTATTATTATTATTATTATTATTATTATTATTATTATTATTATTATTGAACAATGTCAGTTTACAAACCTTTTTGTGTTAGGCTACTCTATTGACCTATTTGCATAAGTATAGGGACTGTCAATTGTCAATGGCATTTAGCAGTGAACCATCACATTTTTAAATGATTTGAAACCAAGATTCGAAAAAGTATAACGTGACTTGGCGAGCTTGAAACGCATTTCGAACCACTCATTCGAAACAAAAGATTTGTAAATGTTTAGAAGCTTCATAAATCAGTTTCAAAAGTGGCCACACTTTACGAAAGACAGAAAGTAGCGCCGGTTTCAGTCGTCCGAATGAGCGGACTGATACAGCATTGACCTTTGACAATGGAAAACATTATAAATATCTAACCGCTGGATGGCACTATTCACCAATTAGAATCAATTATTCCAGAGAGCCAAATCATCAATACTGTGGCGTACATTTGAGGTATTTTGTTGTTGACTATTGCACGTTTCTGTGCACTTAGGAATGTCTTTCAAATTTACTTACTGAAGCAAACCAAAAACTTTTGTCCATAGTTTTTTGTATTTATGCTAGGGAGCACCTTTGTGAACGTAGGCTACTTTATAGGCTACATTCAAAAATTCCTATGGACTGTTTGGCTAAAATGAATTGCAAAATTAGATTTGAAATAATTTGAGCAAAAGGTTTGTTTGCAGAACAGATGTCAAATGGTTGATATTTGTTGATGTAATTAAATTTGTAAGCTTTTTAAGTGTCCAAAATAGGCATTTTGGGCCACTGTATAGCCTATTGTCAAAAGCATTTTATATTGTACTGAGCATTTTGCATTCTATTGCATTGTGTCTGGGTCTTATATTTACATCAGCAACATTCAATCATGCCTCTTCAAACAGCAGTGCCCCTTTTAACATATGGTGACCATAAGGCCTTGCAGAATGTTCTACTGCCATTATAGAGGGAACTTGTTCAATGCCTGCAACTGGATCATTGAGGAACCACAGAGCGATGAGTAATCACGGCAGCTCAGACATTGCAAGTGTGTTGTGCCATTTTTGTACATACTTTCAGTGAACTTTCCAGAGTTCTTGCCAGTTTTATATTTCAATCGTACTCCTTTGACAGCAAAGACCAGCTTGTTTTAAACCATGCAGAAGGACATGATAGACATATGATCACCCATGAGACTTTAGCTCAACTCTAATTATCATCAGTACTGCTCCAAGGGGAATTAAAGTGAAAAATGGTAACGCACTCACAGGCATAAACAGAGGAACATAAAAGAGTGCAGAAGGAATCAACTGACTCGTTTTTAATCGATCACATAAACATGTGGTGAGTGCAAATTGACATCAAGTACAAAGACTGCTATTGTAAGAAAAAGCTTCCAGAGTTAAGCCAAGATTTTTGGGGGTGTGTTTGCATGAAAATATCTACATGTATAAACATGTATAATATACTCAAATTAAACAATAAGAGCATTCTGATTCACATGATGCCAGCCAATGACAATCAGGAATTAATTGAAAAGTGCATAGGCCACTCTTATTTACATGGTATACTTTAAAATACTATTAAAAAATATACAATGAAACTACCATGAAATATGAATAAACCAGCATACAAAAACTATAGTATCTTCATGGTATTTTTTGTTACTGAAACAGACTCAACACTGCTGAATGTCTAATATGTGATTTATTGCTATTGTTGCATTGTTTTACACTGGGCATTTTTTTCTATTACAAGTCTTCTTTCAGTCTTACGGAAAGAAAACGTCCTAATTAAAATTTGTAGATTTCAATTGCAATACAAAGGCTGTTTTCTCAAAACTGTGAAAATGTATTTATTATATTTGGCTGTTGGCAGTATTATATATATATATATATATATATATATATATATATATATATATATATATATATATATATATATATATATATATATATATACATACATACACACACAAAATTTCCTCTATAACTATGTCAACCAAATGGAACAGTTGGCCTTATTCAATATTCAGATTTCTTTTCTGGACAAGAAACTTAAACTCACTGTCCAGCATAAAAAAAATTAAAAACAAATCTTTAAAACAATGACATTTCAAGCCATTTTTCTTCAAATTTCTAGATTGGATAGATTGGAAGTCTGCAAAATATAATCAGATAATCAAATTTACATTTGCTATTAAACTATATAGCTTACATTTTACCAAAAAAATTAAAACAAAAAAGTGTCTAATGTGAAAGTATTACCTGATATACTGGCTAACATATAGGCTATACATTTGTTTTACCCTACTCACCTGTGATGTCTTGTCTGAAGAAGAATACTTTTACAAAATGGTTTACTTCATCTACTAGCATGTAAGCACACCATCTTAAACTAATTATGTCAACCATGTTTAGAAGTTGCACTTTTATTCTGTTGTATTTTTTAATTCAAGTTTTTAAATATTACTCTATTTACACAAATACATTAATATGTATAAGAAATATTTCAAAATTGCGTTGTTTAGCTTACATTGATTTGGTTACAGAGATTTGTGCATTTAGGAAGGTTTGGCCGGACGTGCCACGTCACACAGCGTGAATCCATCCATTGGTCAAACACAAGCATATGCTGCTCCTTTTTCCTCCCTATGGCAGTTTTACGCCCCAAACACTAAATAATATTTTGCCCAATCAGCCTAACAAAGCGCATACCTCCGAGGGACACTTTTTATGACTGTCATATGCATTTTTAATCGGCTTTGTAATCGTTTGTAGTTGTCGTTCCCTTTGTCTTGGTTTCTTTTGCATCACTTTTCGAGACAATGGAGTCTCTTCGCCATCAGCGCTTGCAGCCCGGTATCGGATACGGAGCGAGCGCAACCGGGACTCTTCGGTCCCTGCGGCCCGGTGTAACCGGGACTCTTTCCTCGGCACAGGGTTCCCATATGTCGGTGTCTGCTTCCCCGGGGCCGCCGCCACCACTGCCGCCCCTTCAGCTCCACAGCCTCGGGTCCGGTATCATGGGGAGCGGGTTTGGTTCGGTGGACATGGCGGCAGGTCTGGGTCTGTCCAATCCCACCAACCCGGCGGTTCTGAGGGAGGCGGTGGACGCGGTGGTCAGGAGCTTTGCCAAACACACTCAAGGATACGGCAGGGGTATGTGGGGTCAACATGGAGATGTTTTGCACGATGAAAGCATAAGTGTAAATGATAAATAATGGCACAGCTTTTACAAATATAGTTCTAAATGTAACGTGCTTAGAAAGGTAATTTTGTTTTCAATTTGGTTCTTCTATTTAAGTTTTCCGGTATACCATTTTGTATTTTTTTTGCTTTAAAGGTTTTAATGAGTGTAAAAAATATAAAAAGTGGTGTAACCGTCATATAAAAATTTCACATGCGACTTGAACACACGTGAGAGTATATTTCATAAAAAGCACAAATGTAGCCTACCATATTTAAGAACGGAGGCTATATGAACACAAGGGGGGTTGTCATTTTCACATCTGTTTTGTCATTTTCACAACAATTGCCTTTCTGGATGTTGGTTGCACTGACTAATTTGGCAGACTTGCGTTTTTCAAATATTAATATAGGCTATAATTTATTTACACCACCCACTTTAAGCCATAAAAAATGACTTTAATTCATAAATTAAAACATGGTCATCAAGAGAGTTCTATGATGATTCAAATTCTCTGTAAGGATTGCATTTTGAATGTATTTTTGAATTATTTAATAGGCTAGATCTTGAAAAAATAAATAAATAAATGCAAGCTATTTCAAGTAAACAAATTCAGAAAATGTGCCTCAACTTCTGTCCGTGTCTCTGCAATATGAGTTTTAATCTCATTTCACTCTAAAAAAAAAAAAAAATATATATATATATATATATATATATATATATATATATATATATATATATATATATATATATATATATATATATATATATATATATATATATATAGCTGGAAATACCCTATATTTAGAATATTTTTCATTATGTCAGTAATTTCATGATGGTTAAGCACATACCTCCTTATAATCATTGTTGTAATGTTAAAAAATGGCATAATATGAAATATATATTTTTATAATATCTAGAAATATTACATTGAGTTAAATTAAGTTGAGAATGATCAATAACAATAACAAGGTCAGGGGATGGTGGTATGCTTAATTATGGAAATAATGTCACTGCAAAAGAAAAAGAAAAAAAAAAGTGTATTTGTATATATTACCTAGAAATATTATCTGAAATAAAAATAACCCAAATATGTCATTCATGGGGTTCACCTCACTAACTGGACTATAGCACTGTAGGTGTGTTTGAACATTCGATTAGATCACTCTAAGCAGATTGAGTCCCCTGACATGCTGACCTAAATACATCGAAGGGATTATTGTCGGATAAATTCTGTTGCCTGTGTACTTCAGAGGCAGGTTAAGTGTTTTAATCTACCTCAGAGACACCTCAGAACATCTGAATGTAAACAAGCTCATCTTTCATTTGCTGATGAAAGACCTTTATATAATTGTGATGATCTTCACATTACTCTCGTCCAAATACACCACCCTTATTTTCTGTTAGATACTAGTATCTAAGCAATTCCACAACAACAAGCTTCCTTTATATCAGGCATGAAATGAGCATGTGCTTTTCATTTTGTGCTGCTGAGACAGTCATAGCGAAAGATTTATGAACTGTTTTGCAAAAGAGCCATTGTAGATATTTAGCTTGATTTATTTTGCCCTCTAAACAAACTTAAAGCGCAAGTTTTGAATGTCAGTAGTATATGAAAATGAACTACATTTACTCGTTCTTTGTCTTAACTGGACAGAGATATTCCTGTTTATTGGTCAGCTAAAGTCATCAGGGGGACTTCTCATTCGGCTGACTTTAGACAGCTCCAGGGCTTTTGTGAAAACTACAGATTTGTATATTCTGTCCTTGGGTTGGGCACAAGGTGCTCCCCTTCATCTTCTTCCAAAACTGATACCGGAATTACCCCCTCCGGTAATTCATGTCAGAATTTTTGGGTGAACCAGCCCTTTAAAACTCAACACCCATAATGTACTGGGCACATTGCCGTCTAAGGCTATACCCACCCACGTTGAAGGGGACGTTCTTGCGACCTCGGTCAATGTTCTCTAAAGATGACGAAAGTACAGAACCTTTATAGAACATTTGGGACGTTCCTAAAATGTCCTCTTTTGGTTATGAAAATGCTGCAGCTCAAGGTTCCTTATTGGTCATGTAATAACATGTCTTTCCTGTAGCTCAATGAGTAGAGCATGGCGCTAGCAACGCCAAGGTCATGGGTTCGATTCCCAGGGAAAGCAAGACTTGACAAAAATGTAAAATGTGTACCTTGAATACAATGTAAGTCGCTTTGGATAAAAGCCTCTGCCAAATGCATAAATGTAAATGTAATAACGTTTCTTATATGACTTTACGGGGATGTTCCATATTGGTTATTCTATGGTCACACAGCAATGTTACAAAGAGGATATTTGGGACGTTAACAGAACGTTCCCACATGGTCCTCTGTTGGTAATATAGTACCGTTCCTGATATGACTTTGGGGGGCGTCCCATATTGGTTATTCTGTGGTCACATAGCAATGTTACTAAGAGGACATTTGATACAATAACAGAACTTTCCCACATGGTCCTCTATTAGCCAAATAATAACTTTCCTTATATGACTTTAGGGGGATGGTCCATATTGGTTATTCTACACACAGCAACTTTACAAAGAGGACATTAACAGAAAAATCCCATGCGGTTCCCTAGTCAGATGGGTACGTTTCATTTGGGACTGCAGTGCAACATATCTGGTTCAGTGCAGTGGTCTCTACACTACATTCCCGTACTGTTTGCAGGACCAATAAGGGAACAACCTAGAATGTTATTTTGGCCCTTCTATCACATTTACTGAATGCTTTGTGTGAATCAATGAATGTACACTGGCTGCTTTGAAAATGAGGTTCAGAAAAACACAGGATTTGCACAAAAGTTCTTTCTCAATGATGGATCAATACCAACTTTTTAACCAACTTCATATTCAGAACATGTAAATACTACACGCTTATATATATTTTGGGAATGTACGCAAATCGCCAATGTGAATACAGTCAACGCAAGCACAGAGATCAGAGTTATACTGTATTTGTTGTATTTGAATACAGTTGACTGTATTCACAGAGGTCCGCCAAATAACTGCACTCAGACTGGTATGTTCTATGCAATTGTATTGATAGAAAAACACAAGATACATTTCTAGTTTAAACATTAATTGATTTTCAGATATTCCTTTTCAAAAGAAAAAAGTACTTTGTGCACTGGTGTGCAGTCATGTTGGAACAGGAATGGGCCATCTCCAAACTGTTCCCACAATGTTGAGAGCATGAAATTGTCCAAAATGTCTGGGTATTAAGAGTTCCTTTCACTGGAACTAAGGGGCTAAACCCAACCCCCTAGAAAAACAACCCCATGCCATAATCCCCCTTCCACCAAACTTTACACGTGACATGATGTAGTCAGGCAAGTATGGTTCTCCTGGCAACTGCCAAAACCAGACTCATCCATCAGATTGCCAGACAGAGAAGCGTGATTGGTCACTCCAGAGGACACGTCTTCACTACTCTAGAGTACAGTGGCAGCGTGCTTTACACCACTGCATCTGGCACTCTGCATTGCATTTGGTGATGTAAGGCTTGGATGCAGCTGTTCGGCCATGGAAATCAATTCCATGAATCTCTCTAGAGTTCTTCAGATAATCTGAAGGCCACACAAAGTCTGGAGGTCTGTAGCTGCTCTGCAAAAAGTTGGCAACTTCTGCGCACTGTGTGGCAACCTATCAGGGTACCACACTTGAATTCACTAAACTCCTGAGAGCAACCCATATTTTTACAAATGTTTGTAGAAGCATCTGCATGTCTAGGAGCTTAATTTTATACACCCGTGGCCATGGAAATGATTGGAACGCATGAATTCAATGATTTGGATGTTACTTATATACTTCAATATGTGAATGTGAAATGTTATTCACGTTTTGAACCGTATTGAATTTGAACCGTAAGTCTTAAAATAGACATGAGTCTTAAAGTATAATTGAATGGTGCTGTATATTCTGATATGATGTTTCTGAATCCCACAGTGAATGTCGTGGAGGCCTTACAGGAGTTCTGGCAGATGAAGCAGTCACGGGGTGCTGACCTGAGGAACGGCGCTCTTGTAGTCTATGAGATGGTCCCATCCAATAACCCTCCATACGTCTGCTACGTCAGTCTCCCCGGGGGCAGTTGCTTCGGGAGTTTTCAGGCAAGAACCTCATGCTACATTCCCTTTGCATTTTCCAAGAACCTCAGATCTTCCGAAAATAAATAATTGTGTTTTGGTTGCCATCTGTATCTGCATATTTTCTGTCTAATGTTTTCTCTTGAGGATCTCTTGGAAATAAATTCTGCGAGCATCTTCAGGATTCGATTACAGTGTGGTTAAATAGCATCTTTGATCTTCTCAGTTCTGCCCGACCAAAGCTGAAGCAAGACGGAGCGCGGCCAAAATTGCCCTAATGAATTCTGTTTTCAATGAGCACCCATCTCGACGCATCACAGATGAGTTTATAGAGAAGAGTGTGTGCGAGGCTCTAGCCTCTTTTAACGTGAGTGCTCACAGTTATCTTTATTCGGTTAAAGTTCATCCAAAGAATTCAAATTCCAGCATAATATTCTCACCATCAACACTTCAAAACAATTCTTCTGTGGAACACACTGATTGCTTTTTCTCACGCAGTTACAATGAATGCACTGGAGCTTTTAAGCTGAATAAAAGTAGATCATGTGATTCATGGGCTGTAGTCAAAGAAATGTTGAGGTTTTTAGTTAATAAGAATTAGGCTTAAAAATCTAGACTGTTTAGTGAACAAATCATTCACACAAAAAATCTCAAAATAGCATTCTTGTCAATAATGAGAACTGACAGAATTTTTATTTCATGTGAACCAAAGAAGTTTTTAATGGCTGCATTTATTTGATATTGTGAAATATTATTGCAATTTAATAACACTTCTATTTTAATAGATTTAACATGCAATTTATTTCTGTGATGGAAAAGCTGAATTTTCAGCATCATTACTCTAGTTTTCAGTGTCACATGATCCTTCAGAAATCATTCTAATATGCTGATTGTCTGCTCAAGAAACATTTCTTATTATTATCAATGTTAAAAACAGTTGTGCTGCTTAATATTTTTGTGTAAACCGTACATTTTGTCCACATTTTTACATAAATAGGGAGTTTAAAAGAACAGCATTTTTGTTTTGAAAATATTTTGAAATATTATAATTGACTACTGTCACTTGATTTGTTTAATGCATCTTTGCTGAATATAAGTATAAATATATTTAAAAATCAGTAGTGTATTTTTTGACATTGTTTAACTTTACTCCTCTTTATTTAATGCAGGGAAACAGAGAAGAAGCTGATAACCCTAGTACAGGCATCGGTGCTTTTCGCTTCATGTTAGAGTCTAATAAGGGGAAGTCCATGCTGGAGTTCCAGGTAAGGGAGATCATGATCGGACTGCATGGAAAGATGCGAGTTATATGTTCATGTGACTTAAAGATTCACATACTTAACATTTTTTTAGGAACTGATGACAGTTTTTCAGCTTCTGCATTGGAATGGTAGTCTCAAAGCCATGAGAGAAAGGCAGTGCTCCCGTCAGGTGAAGTCAAATGTTCCATTTTCAGTCGCAAAAAAATGTCATGTGAGGAATCATGTCCTTTATCTTTTGAGATAAAAAGTTTAGTGCAGTACGAGAACACGCTGTAACTTTTTTAGATCTCAAAACCTACTCCAAAAATACAATGTAAAATTATTCTAACATGATCGCCCAAATTTACGTCACCAACGAAAGAAAGAAATTGCATAGCTATTATTCCAAATACTAGAAAAGAAATAAAAATGTGGGAAAGTCCTCCAAACCTTATACTGTTCCTGACAGATTTAGGATCAGAGAGATGTTGCAAAATGTGTGTTGTTATAACTAAATTATAGCATGTATATATTTAAGATTTTTTAAAATATATATAAAATATTTAAGTCTATAAATGTATATGGTATATACATGCAAATATTTCTTGAATATATACATGTAGGCGTGTATTTATGTATACGTAATAATTATACACAGTACACGCACATATTATGTAAACACAAACTTTTATTTTGGATGCAAAAATTCCCAATTAATCATTTGAAAGACCTATTAAAAACATAAAAAAGCAATTTTCCTTTTATATATAAAATATACAAAAACCTAAACTTTTTTTCTATTCAAGCTAGTTGCAACATTTCTCATTTTCATTTAGTTTAACATATAATAAATACTAAAATAAGTTAAAATAAAATAAAAATTAATAAAAACTATATAGACACCATTAAAAATATTACTTTATAATTATTTATAATTAAAGATATTAATTAGAAGTATGATAGTATGTCAATATACTAAAATAACATTTTTAATAATTTTTATGAAAATATAAAATGTTAATGAAAAAAAAGTTTAGTAAAGATAATAACAAATAAAGAAAATTGCAATAAAAACCATCATAGTATCTCAGTGATAACACTGGCAAAATATTTATAATCTCAAAACAAAAAAACTATTCAAAATATTAATAAAAAAACTATCATAGTATCTGAATGATACTAAAATAACACTAAAATATGGAATAATATAAAAATAAAAACAAATAAAAAGTAATAAATTCTAGAATAGTATCTCAACAACACTGCCAAACATGTTTATAAAAAAGGACATTTAATAAATAAAATAAAAAACAATTCTAAATATGAATAAAATCATAGTATCTGAATAATACTAAAAAAAGCTATCATAGTATCTCGTTGGTAATACTGGCAAAATGTACACAAAGAAACTGACTAAAATCACTATTTATTTATTTATTTATATAGATTTTTAGTTTTCTATTTGTTATTAGTCCCTTGTAAATATTTATTTGACGCATTGATATGTTTCACTGACCTGCCTACAGTATGTATAACAATTAGCCTCTTTTGTAAACAGGAAGTGCTTGCTCATTACTCGCACCGAGCGCTAGACGATGACATGCGTACACAAATGGCTGCCGACTGGGTCAGCCGAGAACACACTTTATCTGGAACCATCAACCGAGAGATGGCCGCCACCGAGCGCGAGCTGGAAGAGGCGCGTCTGGCGGGACGGGAGCTGCGCTTTTATAAAGAAAAGAAAGACATTCTGCTAATGGCAGTGGGGCAGCTAGGTGGGTCAAACACTACAACTCTGCCCTGCACATGCTGAAGAATATGAAGACGTGTCAGACGTGGCATATGATTGTTCCAGATAGCACTCCAAAACTCAAACAGTCTTTTTTAACTTGTGTGTGTGTGTGTGTGCGTGTTTGTATGTGAGAAGGAGTCAAAAAATCAGCATTTTGAATAATTCCACAGACAAAAACTACAATGAATTATATGTTTGTCGGGTTTTTTTATATATTGAATCAGTTTCAAGTCATTTTAAACTTGAAACTAAATCAAGTGCTATATTGCTTTTCTTACTATACCAGTATTATCCTCCAGTGTTACTGACTGACTGCACTGGCGAATGGACCTTCTGTGTCTGAGTCGGGAAAATCAGTTTTGAGGCCTTTTTTAAAAATCTTTGCATTGTGTTTCTCATGAATCCTGTTACGCATGGGCACTGCTTCTTTTATTTTTAGCTGTCTCGCCAAAGCACTGCCCATTAGTTTTGTTACATGGACACAGCGATACAGCAATTTCCAATATTCTGCATTTATATTCACAAAATAGGCTTGCTCGTTTATTTGCTACATATATGTGCTTTTGGTGAATATACAAACCTTTTCTTTGTAATGTTAATCTGAAGTATGTTCATGTAAACACGCTTTTATATACAGTACTTTTCAGTTAACTAAACTTTTCCACGAGAGCCATAAGTGTTTGCTAAAGAAGCAACCGGACTATATTTCACAACACAAAGGTCAGATTTTCTCACACTGTCATAGCACCGAAATCCCAGCCCAGGAAACACACCAAGGCTGTTTCCTTCAGCCTATTGAAAGGAAAGCTGAAGCTGTGCCCTCATTAGATTGCCTTCCGTTACCTTTGTGATTGTAGAGCAATCATGCTCATTTCAAGGCAACGTTTTATATCTACCTCCTTTCTCAAAGCTGTTGTGAACATTTTTTACCATATACATACAAGTGCAGATGGGATTTGCGTTTCGATGAGCAATGCTTTGCAGTGAGGTGCTTCATTGGGAACAACAGGAAATAAAAACCATACTGGCGGTCAAACGTTTGGAATAATTAAGATTTGGAATGATTTGGAAATAAGTCTCTTATGCTGCTCGGTTACTGTCAGTCATTGTTGGTGCTCTGTTATTAATGATGGTTCTTATTATCAATGGTGATTTTTTTTTTTTTTTTTGCTGATTAATATTTTTGTGGAAACAAAAAGAAAAGTGGGACTTTTTTAAATAATACAAATATACAAATATTTTTTTGCAACGCATGTCTTTAATGTCACTTGAATCAATTTATTGCATTCAATAAAAGTTTTTTTTTTTTTTTCTGTCATACCCCATATTTTTAAATGGTAGTTTTCACAAAAATATTAAGCATATATAATATATATATGTATATATATGTATATATATGTTTACTACGGAGCCCTGAACATGACATCCAGGAAAAATTAAGTTGTGGGAACTTATTCATAATTAATGGCCACAATTGAACTAAAACAAAGGAACAAATTGACTTACTAAAACAAGAACAAATTGTTAATTTGTGCCCACAATGAATATATATTTGTCTGCATATGTGGGGCTCCTTACATGTTTTTTGAGCAGCAAATCAGCATATTAGAATGATTTCTGAAGGATCATGTGACTCTTAAGACTGGAGTAATGATGCTGAAAATTCAGCTTTGCGTCGCAGGAATAAGCTACATTTTAAAATGTATTCAAATAGAAAACATTTATTTAATTTTTCATAATATTACTGTTTTTACTGTATTTTTGATCAAATAAATGCAGTCTTGGTGAGCATAAGAGACTTACTTAAAAATAATTAAAAGTCTAATTCCAAACTTTTGGCCACCAGTGTATATGGCTTCTTATAGACACAAAACGGTCCTTATAGCCTGTACTGTTTATTAAATCATTAAAATACAATCAAATATTTTAAAATGTAACCCTTTCTTATTCCATCATCATAATTAATTGTATTATAATCGATTATCATGCATTACTGGGTGAAGTGATGATGTAAACTTGTTAATGTTTTATCTCAGTCATTTGCTTCAGTATCGGAGGCTACGACGGCATGTCACCAGTCAGTTGCCTTTCAGATCATTTTAGATCAGCTTCAGGATCATTGCTGTCTGCTTGAACTGAATTCTAAAGGACTAGCTGCTAAGTCTTGATACTAAGTCATCACATCATAAAGACGATCAATGAAGGATGTGCGTGTAATGAACATCAATGATTGTCATTATTAGCCATTCAGTTCTGAAAATTATACTTTTAAGGGCTAATTGTAAACACGTGTGTTTTAAAGTTGTGCATTTGTGGTCCTAAACATCAAAGTTAAACTGCAGAACTGTCTTAATAATACAATTAAAGCCCTGGCAGTTTATAGGCTGGTATCATCAAACTATATTACAGTTCTTAACATGGCATTAAAAAAAATATTATTTCAATAAACTATTCACACACAGATTTTGTCAAAATACAGCTTTGTCACAAGCCCCTTTCTTAAAACCTTCATGATGTGCAGGCGATTATGTAGGTTCGATCACTACAAATTATTTATTTATTCAGACCATGAATTTTGTGAAATGACAATGATACATTTTGTGAAAGACGGGCCATACTAACAGTATTATTTGCAGTTATCTAAATATCTTTTTCAATGTAATTATTATCTGAATCATATCATATGCTTCTGAAAATAATTTCTTTGTGAGTGTATTTTAAATGTTCTTTTTCAAAACCTATGTTGTTGTTTTTTTTTTATTTGTCTTATGACTCTATCATATTTTACTGAAGTGTAAATTGCATATACATGTGCAATGCATATACATTGCATTTAATTTTATACAATTTGTTGGGTGTTTTCCCTGCTGTTTTTACTCTCTTGTTTACCAAAATTATTTTTCAATTAATACTTAAGGTAGTGAATTTGAATCAGTGCATGTCGAGACATTTTGTACATTCATTATTTGTTTTGTATGAATAGTCTAACTGCCATTTTACATGTTTTATACGATTTTGATGCGTAGCCATTTTTTGTTGATTTATATTCTTTACAAATCAATAAAGAGCCTTTTCATATACATGTATATGTAGTGTAACTTCTCACAATTGTGACTGTAAAAAACTAAATATACAAAACTTAACATTTCCACTGGTTGTGGTCCATGAAGGTTACAAAATCAGAAAAAATATAACTTAGTCAAATGTTCTTCTGTAAATACATTGAGTGCGTAGAAGAAATTAGACTTTTAATGAGCGCGGACTTTTATTTTGAAACCAATGAGTGATATGAGTTAACTCTTTGTTTATACCTCTATATCTTTTTTAAATAATATATTATAAAAATTTGGAAAACAAACATGTTGTGCTTTATTGGTATTTAAAAGTGAGTTATAAATTCAGCGTATTAAACAAACTTGCTGACATTTTTGTCAGGCAAAATACACTACTACCTTTTGGGGGTCCTTTATCATACCAGTAGCCAGCGCCGTTCATGTGGTTTAGTGAATGCAATGACAGATTTTGAGACATAGGTGTTGAAATATTTTTGAATTTAGATAAAGTATATACGCCGTGGTGGCTATATTTAATATTTGTAACTAAATAGATGCATTAATTTTCAGTCTCAACGTCTATATTAATCATGTGGGCTGTAGCATCATCAAGGTTTGTCCTTCAAAGCTGCTGGAATCTCTCAAATCTAAAATCTTCCTTGAGTCAAATACAGAATCTGTCACAAACAGCATGCAAGGTAAGGTGAAAGAAATTAACATCTTTGACAACAGGGCTGATTTGTATTGATTTCTGACTGTTATTAGTTGCAAATAGACATAATTTGATAAACTCTTTATGTCTGATGATAACCAATAGTTAAACAGATAAACAATAGTTTATGAAAGCACATATGTGTGCAGTGACACTGGAATGATTTTAAAGATGGAGTTGTGATGAAAATACATGGACACCTTTTGACTTTTGTTCTCATCCATTTCAAATGTAATCTTTTTCTAGAATACAGTTGTCGTTGAACGCTGTTGGAAGGTTCCTCTATCAAAGGAAGGAAAGCCAGCCAAGCTACATCCACGTCGACACAGGGTGTACCGCATGGTTGAGGACCAAAAACACAATTCTCAGGACAAAATGGAGCTCATCCTCACTCAGACCGTGGCCAGTGAGTGCTCTT
Organism: Pseudorasbora parva; assembly: GCF_024679245.1. Lineage (NCBI taxonomy): Eukaryota > Metazoa > Chordata > Actinopteri > Cypriniformes > Gobionidae > Pseudorasbora > Pseudorasbora parva. Next base: position 34,474,273 of record NC_090190.1, read on the forward strand.
GCCTTACAAAAAAATAACTTTTTCATATTTGGATTTTTGCTTTAATATTTATTTTACAGAGCTTGGCGGACGAGGCGACACAGTTTTTGTGAAAAAATCATTGGGCCGCAACAAATTGCTACCCCAAGGCCTGGCTGTCTACCCTTCACAGGAAAATAAAGACATGTTCACAGAAGAAATAAGGGTTAGTTACACAAATCATTTTAATTAGTCATTGACATATTTCATATAGATACCCACATGAGAAAAATAAAAGTTTTGCTTAATTATGACAAAAAGTCAAAATGTCATAATGAGTATTCAAAATTGACATTATAAGCCATAATTATGAGATAATTGGCATATTAAGTAAAATTTCCGTCATAATTATAACAAGTCGAAATGATTGCATACCAGAAAAATAATCACTTAAGTCATAATTGACATTAAAAAGTTTGACATAAGATGAGGAATTCTGTCTTTAAAAGTCATTGTGACAAGTTTTAAATGATTACAAAAAACTACATTTTGACAAATTGAAAATTCACTTACTAAGTGAATTATGACTTAATAGTTCATCATTTAGATTTTTGAATCTCATAATTCGGACATGAAAAGTTGAAATTATGATTTAATATCATAATTTCAACGTTTATTCTTAGAATCGTCATTTTATCGTAATTTTGACTTGTCATGATTCTGACACGTGGTATGTCATCATTTCATCATTGTCAATTTCGACTCATCACATAATTGACTGTCAATTTTGACCTTTTAATGTAATCATTTTGGCTTATGTCATAATGAAGATTTACCAAAGCATCATTGTTCTTCTTATATGGTGGAAATGGTTTTCGATAACGTGAAGTGTTCACAGTTTGCTTGGTTTACTTTTTAGCTACTGCGTGAGGGACGTCCAGAAGACCGAATCCAGACACGCACAGGACAGCTTGTGAGTTATCTTGTGTGTTTGAAACTATAAAACATTATTTCTTAAACAAAATGGCAGGTTTTATATGTCAATGTGAGCAGTCTTTGCGTTCGTTTTGCAGACTGTTGAATTCCTGAAGAAAACACAGCTTGAAGTTGCCATGCACACTTCAGTTCAGTACTCGCTCACAAAAGAGATCGTTTGCAGACAGTTTCTTAGACGGGTAAGATAATAAAAAGGAAAGTTTTTTCTTTTTTTTTGGAATTATACAATTCTGTCAACTCAGAATCTTAATTTTCAGAAACGAACATCATAAAATGCAAGTGTATTTGTGAATTCAGAAGAAATGCATACCTACATTGTTCGCAGTGGTTTTGTACAATTTACTGTATTGCTGTCCACAGCTCGGTGTGTTTGTGCCGACTCATGCCTTGACACTTCCAGAAGAACCAATCACAGGGCAAGGAGAATACTGGTGTGATGTCACGGTAAGTGCAAACAGTACAGTTTAATGATCATTTTACACATGTCCTCTTTTGGGATTCAATCGTTGCTGGCAGACCTTGCCATCTGAACAGTATTTGATGTCTTAGGTGAATGGAGTGGACACGGTCAGGGTGCCCATGTCTGTGGTGCCGTATGTGGAGCCCAGCCAGCTGATGCTGATGAAGAAACAACAAAAGCAGGAACAGTCGGATTCTGAATAGTGTTTTATTTTCTAAATTCAGTGTGTTGGAGAAAAACTACTTGGAGAATATACACAAGGAATTTGTACAAATAAAATGATTGTTTATTTCGTCCTGTACAGTCTTCATTTTCTAGCTTACATCTGTCTTATGAATAAATGAACATTCATATGAATATGTTCAGTAAACGGTGAGCATCTGAAGTGTCTCAGATGAAGGAAATAATCACAAGAATTATTTATCAGATTAACAAAAAATATATCCGACCAAATGTTCTTATCGGACCGATAACGGTAACATTAACATGCACTATATTGCCAAAAGTTTTGGCACGCCTGCCTTTACATGCACACAAACTTTTAATGAAATCCCATTCTGAATGTGTAGGGTTTTATATGGAGTTGGCCCACGCTTTGCAGCTATAACAGCTTCAAAAAAAAAAAAAAAATTCCCCCTCTATTTCTCCTTTCTTCTTTCCTTTTCTGGTCTTTGCTACTCTGAGCAGTGTACAAATCTTGGTATTTAGGGCACTTTTTGTGTTTCGTTGCCTCTTCTTGACGGATCGCTTCCTGTACTCCTGAGTTGTAAGTCGCTTTGGATAAAAGCGTCTGCTAAATGCATAAATGTAAATGTCAACTCTTCTGGGAAGGCCTTCCACAAGGTTTGGAGTGTGTTTAGGAGTTTTAGGACAGTTCTTCTAGAAGCGCATTTGTGAGGTCAGGCACCGATGTTGGACGAGAAGGCCTGTCACACAGTCTCCGCTCTAATTCATCCCAAAGGTGTTCTATCAGGTTGAGGTCAGGACTCTGTGCAGGCCAGTCAAGTTCCTCCACACCAAACTCACTCATCCATGTATTCATGGACTTGGTGGACTTGGCTTTGTGCACTGGTGAAGAGTCATGTTGAAACAGGAAGAGGCCATCCCCAAACTGTTCCCACAAAGTTGGGAGCATGAAATTGTCCAAAATTGCCCAAAAAGAGCTTCTTTCACTTAGCCTGACATATTCAAGGTCATACTCAATTCTAGTCAGAATATGAGTCTGAAACTGCTCCATTGGGCTGTGATAATGGGGCGTGTTTCAACCGAACCAGAAAAGACATCAATTGTCTAGACTTACAGCCAATCAGAGCAACGAAGCAACGCATCACGTTAGTTGTCAAATGTCAACAGAGCTCAACTGCACTGTATTGCCAAGTCCATGTTTTTTTTTCCGCGGATTGTTTTCTATGTTCCCGGGTTGAAGCGACAATTATGTGATATATATAGACCCATGAGTGCAAATTTTAGCTGGCAACCTTGCCAAAATAACACACATTTTACCCCCCAAACACCATTTTTTCCCCGGAGAACTATTAAATATTAGTTGAAAAACTTAAAACTATATGAAAATTTGAAATGTTTCCATGGCAATAAACTACTTAATTTGGAGCACTAACATTATTAACTTTAAAAAAAAAAAAAAAAAAAAACATGTTTTAACTTAAATAACCAAATGATTGAATAATAAAACAAAACATGAAATGTAAAAATACAAGCTAATAATTTAACTAAAATAACACTGGTTATTAGGTTGCATGTTTGAGGAGCATGATAGTTTTGCCTCCAGAAGATCCTCTTCCTCACTCTGTGAATTTAAAATAAAGTTCCAGAGATATTCCTTTGTGAACGTGAACATACAGACTTGAGAGTTTTCAGTTGTAAACGTCCTGTTCCACCTCTACTATATTATAAATGGAGTACTGAAAAATCACTGCCATTTTCACTAGGTCATCTTTTCATTATGTGTTTTGTGAAAAGTATTCTGTGGGAAGCATCTTTTGAAAATTGGTCATCTGCCCAGACAGGGCTGCAAAAGCAGGCTGTGCAGGTGCAGACTAATCACAGTCTTTTGGCATCAAGGGACCTAATGTGCCACCCAACCAATCTTCCTGTCCTGTCATCAGTCAAGGGACATTCTGATCTTTCCAACATGCTGGTGATGGCAACTTTTACCTTAATAATCGTCTTCAAAATTTCTACTGTACAGGGTGTGCCTTCAAAATATGCCAGAAAACTTCTCAATGTCTGATTTTATTTAGTACTTATCTGACCCATTTCAACAGTCAGGGTTGCCAGGTCTGTGCAACAAAACTAGCCTAATGGTCAATCAACATTTGCCCCAAAATAGCTGGTGCTGGAAATTGCACGTTCCAGTTGGGGGTGGTAAGATTGAAATCAACCCATCAACTCGTGGCAACAATTTAAAAGTAGCTCAATTGACTTGGCAGCAAAGTCTGAAACCATGTGTAGAGGTGTGCAGTTATGACATCACTCTGTAGGCCAAAAAGCAGAAGCGAGTTAGCATTTTAGCACTTCCAGTTCCATTGTCCCAAAGTCTTTTTTTTTTTTTTTTTTTTTTTTATGGGATTTTGTTTTAATAGCTGAAATAACACAAACTCAGGACACTTTTAGGTTTTACTCTGACATAAAATACATCAGTATTACTCCACTTGTGATTTTTTTAAGCTGTTACTGTCTTAAAAAAGGCAGTTGCTAACAAATGGCTAAATGGGACTACTTTTTAATTACTTTTTAATTGTGCTCTTATAAACTATTCGAACTCAAATGTTCTAGGAAAATGTTATGAGATAAAAATTAAGAGTTGTTGGATAGTGATGGTGACGTTGAAATCGCGGGACCGCGGTGTAGTTCGTTTATTAGCCTACCTTTAGATTTTACTTTTGGTGACTGCATTTAGGTTTCAAAAATTCATACAAGTTGTGTTCATTTGGGATAATTATCTTGATGGACAAATCGTTTAGGCATCACATACTCTTGTTGATCACAGAGCTTGTTTTTGTGATAATTCGAAAGCCTGTGGAAAATCCTACTGGATTGTTATTGAGGGAACCAGAGATGGCCTACAAAGTGACATATCTGCACCACTAAATTCAAATGTGCCGCACAAGTCCTGAAAAGTGAAGCCAAAACGCTTCGATTGGCTGGTCCCAATATAGCTCATAAGCCCCGCCCTCTCCATGTACTCGAATGGGACGTGAGACAAACTAAACAATTAAATTACACTTTACACGGCAGTTTCTGTTATTTTACATAGTTTTCTTTTTTTGTCACTCTGATGCTTTTTTTTATTAAATTATGTTTTAGTTATTTAATGCTATAAAAACGAGAAAGACGTCTCTGAGTGAAGTAGTCATTTTTGGGAGGAGATTGGAGCTTTAACTTTAATTTCTACATTTCCATAACTGTTTATTTCACACCGACTTGAGTTTTTCTGCAGTAAATTGTACAAGATGATTTTATGGGAGTGTGGGCGGGGCCTTGATCCGCAGCTCCTCTGCGCAGACTCGGGCTCCGAATCAGCGGTTTGGGAAGAGTGAAGGTGCGTCGTCCATCTTTTTTTAGTCTAAAATTGTCATTTTTTAAAATATTTTAAATTGTTAAAAGTTGAATAAAACACCCAAACTCAATTAACATTAAATCATTGTTCAATTTAATGTTTGTGGCTTTAACCCATTCCTACTTTTTGAGACATATATTTACACACTTAATAAATAAAAAACATCTTTCCGCATATTTTCTCTTGCAAGGCTATGTAAAAATCTTGCAAATGTCAAGTGATTTTGTGGACCAACCGTATATTGCTCGGGTTTATGTATTTTTTATTTATTTCTGGCAGTGATATAGAAACTATTTCACACATAAAAGTGTTTTACACACAAAATGAAACATTTTAGTACATTTCCTATAGGTGTAATGAAACCGTTACACTTCACTCATGGCTCTACACAAGGGTCTTCGATTAACAATCTACATTCAAATGAAAATAAGCAGTAAAAAGAATCAAACCAGGACCAAACACTTCTTTTTTAAAGATTTACAAGGATTTTTAGTAACACTTTACAATAAGATTGTATAAATTAACATGAATTCATTTCTGCACAAACATTAAGTTTTATACATTAACATTAGTTAATGCATTATGAATAATAATATACAATAGAATATTTATAAATCAACATTGACCAAAATTAAATGCTATTTAAAAAATCATAATACATAACGCATTAACTAATATCAACATACAGAACCTTATTGTAAAGTTTTACCAGCTTTTTCTCCCACATGTCTAATCTATAATGTTTTATATATGCTACTGCTCATGATGGCAGTGTGGAAGACAAGACCCTAACAGACAAACAAGTCATGATATCGCAAACATATAATAATAATAATAATAAATCATGAGAACCCACACAGATACTGTTAAGTTACAAGTGATTTTTGACAATTGTTACAAAACCCAATGCTGTTCAAATGGAAAGACGGTATTAGGTAGACATTTGGGAGCCGTCTTAAACTTTGTAATAGCAGCCAATAGAGCTTTTGCAGTACTTTCCGAAACAATACGAAATGGCATTACTTTCTGTACAAGCCAACAAAATCTGCTCAACATTAGGTAGAGGTGTGCGTAACATCTTGATGTCCAGTCCATTAGAATCCGTACTTGGCTTGCGTTTGTCGTCGAGTCATTTTGTTGTCGGCCCAGTTGTTCTTGAGTTCCAGCTCGCGTTCCTTGGCCTGATGAATCAGATACGTTATTTGGTGCTTGCGTCTCTGTTGCCCCGTTGGCTGATCTCCTTTTTTCTGAAAATGAGATGGAAAAGTCAGTCTCTCTTTCATTTATTTCAATCCATCAGGAAATGGACACTAGTAACTTCCGCACCAGTCTGAACTGAAACGTCCTCATTTAGTGCCTGCTATTGGAGGTGCTTACCTTGCTGAAGGACTTGCGTGGCTCTGCCTCGGCTGACATGTTCTTGGCCATCCACTGCTTATTGCCGCTGAGCTGATCGTCTCCTTTGATCTCTAGGAACTTGATTTCTTCTCTCCCGCGATTCTGTTTGCCTTGCAGCCGCCGGAACTGGAGAAATACAAAGAATGTTACAATTTAACCCTGATCAATCAGAAGTTAGTGATGGCAAACCGTCATGATGCTAGGATGCACTAGATGGTTTCTAGGGTGTTCTTAGTGGTTGCTAGGCGGTTACTTACTGGCCCAAGAAATAACAACACTACAACCTTTGTTTGAATTCTGCACCTGTTTTACATTCACTAGGCAAATTTATAAATACATTTGCTTGGAAAAGTAACAACACACCTCGACAAGATGCATGATGCCAATGAAGTTACCAAATGCACACCAAAGATTAAAACTCAAGTAAAAAATGATATTACTATGAGCAATAGCAATCAGGGATGTGACTGACTAAAGATCAAATCTATTTATAATTTATTCAAAATAATATTTGTATGTTTTTTTATTATTATTTACAAATCAATGAAACTACCACTATTGCAATTATATTATTGTACTGTCAAATAAAAGAATATTTTAAAATACAAAAATTAAACAAATCAATAAAATATATTACTATTGCAATAATACAATTGTACTGTAACATAGAAAAAGATTATTCAAAATATTTTGTTTATTCCTTCTTTTTCTTTCGGCTGTTCCCTTCAGGGGTCGCCACAGTGAATCATCTGCCTCCATCTAGTCCTATCCTCTGTATCCTCTTCTCTCAGACCGACTACCTTCATGTCCTCCTTCACTCCATCCATAAACCTCCACTTTGGTCTTCCTCTTGTCCTCCTGCCTGGCAGCTCTAACCTCAGTATCCTTTTACCGATGTATTCACTCTCCCTCCTCTGAACATGTCCAAACCATCTCAACCTAGCCTCTAACTTTGTCTCCAAAACATCTCACATGTGCTGTCCCTCTGATGTACTCATTCCTGATCCTATCCATCCTCGTCACTCCCAAAGAGAACCTCAACATCTTCAGCTTTGCTACCTCGAGCTCTTCCTCCTGTCTTTTCCTCAGTGCAACCGTCTCCAAACCATACAACATCGCTCGTCTCACTACTGTTCTGTACAACTTTCCTTTCATTCTTGCTGGTACACTTTTATCACACAACAGACCTGACACTTTTCTCCACCCATTCCAACCTGCCTGCACACACTTCTTACTGAAATGACTAAAACTGACAAATCAATAAATGTATTATGACTGCAATAATACTAATGTACTGTGAAATGGAGGGACATTTTTTTTTTTTTTGAAATGAGTAAAACTGACAAATCAATTAAATATATTATGATTGCAATAATATTAATGTACTGTGAAATGTAGAAAATAACTTTCAAAGTAATACAAATCTTTTTATTACTATTTAAATTATTAAAACAAAAAAATGTATATGTATTACAAATATATGTTTTAAATGTTAATTTATAAAATTATATGTATTAAAAATGTAAATGTATTACAACTGCAATAATTCTATTGGACTGTAATAAATGACAATTTAATAACAATTAACATTATTTAATTTGTTAATAAATAAATATTAAATGCATTATCAATTCATTCCTAATTATAAAATTTGAGAATTTTATTTAAAAAAACAATTTAAAAAAACAGAATGATTATTGTTACTTTGTTTTACAGAATAATTCAATTACATTACTAATATTTATATTTATTTATATAATATATAAACAGTACTAAGTATTTGATAATACTGCTGATGTTCATCAAAAAATTATTGAGCTTCTATTTAGCACAACTGATGTGTGAGTGGATGAATGTTTATATGTGAATAAAAGCCTAATTCAATCTGTTCATCGTATAAAGCGATCGAGTCTCTTCAGAAAATTTTGACTAAACCGCTCAATTCATATGAATTAGTTTTACGATGTCTTTATGAACTTTTTGAAGTGTTAAAGTGGTAGTTGTGTAGCTGTCAATGGAGGGATAGAAATCTCTCAGATTTCATCAAAAAGATTTGTGTTCCAAAGAAAAAAAAAGTCATACGTGTGTGATATGACTTGAGGGTGAGTAAATGTTGACAGAATTTTTGGGGGAACTATCCCTTTAAGCAAATTATGTGTCATACTTCAGGTTAAAAAATATGGAAATTATATATATCCATATAATTACAGAAAAAAACACATTCCTCAGTAATAAGAGTTACTAGTACAAACAACTCACTGCTTCATCATTGAACATTGAAGAGGACCCTGATCCATCTTGCTCATCAGCTGCAGAGTTCGGGTCTTGGTAATATCCCTCCCCATAGTACTCCTGTCAAACATATATTGATAAAGCATCAGCTGCTGAAATTGGAAAGGAATATGGTGTATGGTGCATATCCATAAGGACTCATGTCTGAAGTACCTGCGGAGAAGTCTCTGGCGGTGGATTCTCAGGGTACTGAGGTGGGTATTCTTCCTTCTGACAGTCCTGCACGGCTCCGACTGAACTGTCCGCATTAGAACTAAAGTCCAATGGGGCATCCTCTACAGCAGGTGGAGGGTGTAGAGAGGGAATGTAAAGAGAATCTGGCTTTAGAGACATCACAGGCTCTGCTGAGCTTTCTGGTAGGGAAAAGTAGTTCTCCGGAGCGACTTCATCGTCACTTCCGTCTTCATCCGCGGCCATCTGCCGTGCTAACTGCATCGCCGCTGACTTTGCTGCCGCTTTGATGGCGGACGGGGACGGGCTGGTTCCAGAAAGACCCTGGGACTTTGCTGCGGGTACTTTCGGCTTATCCGCTTGAGGGCGTTTGGTAAGGGTGTGCGGCACCAGGGGCCGCTGCATTTCCTTCACCACCAGATTCTTAGGCTGGGGCAGCAGAGAGGACAGACCACCACCTCCCTGAAGAATATGGAAAAAAATATTCTTATTTACTAAGTAGTAGGTCCCACCCCAGAACATTTATACTTTCACAAAAAAATGATAAACGGGCCATCCAGAAAATGTTGTGATGATGATGCCGCAATAAACAGCTCATTAACATATGCCCGCCCACATAAATGCTTATTTATTATTAAGAAATTTAGACGGAGACTGAGGCACTGAGACTTATTTCAAACGTTATCCAATGATAAGTAAGGACATTTACATATAGAGTGCAAGTCCCGGCCACTTTTTCATAGCCATTAGTTTTAATAGTTTTTTCCCATAGTGATTTTAAATAAATAAATAAGTAAAAATTCTGTGAATCAAACTAATATACTACAACAAGGTTATTTGCAGAGATCTCTGCGAAGTGCCTTTTATGGGTCTTGAGAGAGGAAATGACATTGGTGTCAATGAAGGCCCGTCTGAGCCATCGGATTTCAACAAAACTATCTTCATTTGTGTTCCGAAGATGAACGGAGGTCTTACGGGTATCGAACGATATTAGGGTAAGTAATTAATGACAGAATTTTCATTTTTGGGTGAACTAACCCTTTAAAACTGCAGTCTGTATGTTTTGCCTCTTTGTCGCCATCTCTGGTTGAAACCTGAAATCGCAATTATTTGTGGAATTATCGTCTTCGGTTGTGCATCGGCATGACTCCTCAGCGCGATGAATCTAATGTTTTTAGGATTATGTGTGGCTGTCAGTCACCTCACCGCTGTGGATACTGTACTTCAGAATCACAGATTCTACATCTTGGAAGTACGACCAAAATAAGAACTTTCTCTGTCATACTTAATCTAAGTAAATGTCTAACAAGTAACATGTCTGCCACTTTTGTTCTGACCAACTGAGAAAAAAAGCATTACAATAAATTGCGCTTGAACTGTGATTAAATCGATCGTTTAGCTCACATCACATCAAACCATGCAAATTATTGTTATACTTTGTTCTCAAATAGTTGATGTTAACAACATCAGCTTTGCGTGACTTTGCGTTACCTGTAGATTTTAATTTTTGTACAGTGTAATCTTTTGCTTTTGACTACGGGTGAATCTCCAGTTGTCACTGATGTCCTCGTTTGAAACTTTCTGGATTACAATCTGCCATCAAAATGATATGTTTAATTATTCCAGCTGCTGTGAGAGAAGATTATTAATGCAGCATCCTGATATGCTCTATAGCTTACTAGCCAGACTAATGTATACAGAGGTGACATAATGACGCAAAGACATGCTCGAATTTCCCACAGAAATCCACCAGCACCACTTAAATTATAATACATTACTACAAGCTTACCATTGTGAATCAAGCTACGGTATGGAAATAGTAACACCAGCTGGTTATGTACTTATCATTAAGTACAGACTGCAGCTTTAACGCAATTCTCTGATGGGTGGAGATCATGGGCAGAATCATGGGTAATGTAGTTGTTCCACCCAGAAGTTTGTTGGTGAACATAACTATTTAAAAATAATATACATCTAATTGTACATATTAATTATAACTTTATATATTTAAATATGAAGAAAAAACATTCTAAGGGTCAGAAGAAGGTGGGGAATGTTTATTTTAAAATAAAGTGAAGCTGTAATAATAATTAAAGCTGCGAGCAGCGATGACGGGCCCAAGCCGGGGGCACCGCCACCCCGGTGGCATCAGTTTAACTGTGCACAGCAAGCCAATAGGCATTTAATATGGGAAAAAATAAATAATGGGACTATGTCAAAGTCATTTGAATTCACCTCATTAACTGCAGCCACTGGTGCTGCTATGACCAGGAACCACAACACTCACATCTATGAGATCAATTACATTTTATTCATTAATTTTATGTCAGATGATGTCAAATGTCAATTTCAAAATGAGTGCAGAATACTGTCCAAATGCTGAAGTTGTATTATCCTTACACTTCTCTTTATGTGTTTTTGACCTACCGTAGCTTGTGATTGTTCACCAATTTTATGCAGCAAAAAGCATGCTTGTTTTATTTCAATATGTGTGGCATTCAATATTTTTTTTAAATAAAAAATAATAAAAATAAAGCCAAATCACAGAAGCCGCAAAAATTATTTTAATATCAGTGTCAGGTAAGAGGAATATGCCTGCATACATTTTATGGAAGTGTGTTATAAACAGCCACTTTTAAATGTTTAAATGTAATTAAATTTAAAATAACGATATCAAAGTCATCTGAATATATTTACTGGTCAAAGTCGACCTCTCTAAAACATGCAGCATGTTTTTATACCGCTGAGAATGTGCACGACAGGCAATATGCATTTAAACAGGAGAATATTTGAAAATTGCTCTAATATGCCACATGTATCACAGCAGCTGGTACCCCTATGATCACAAGCCACACCTATTATGAAATTTAAATATAGATTTTTTTTTTTTTATGTATTAGGATATAATGGGTCACTTTCAATTATGTGCAAATGTATATTTTGCAGCTCAAAATGTTGTAAGTTCAGAAGGCCAGTATTTAATTAAAGATATAGTATATTTTTTGTTTTTTTAAAACTTATTTTTCACACTAAAGTGATAGTTATTTGTGATATGAAGGTTTAAATTATGACAATCAAGAGACAAGGTGATACACACAAAGAGTGAGACCCCTCCACACACACACACACACACACACACACACACACACACACACACACAAACAACCCAAACAGAGTGAAACTCAGAGAGGGAGAGTGAGGGGGGAGGGGAACAACAGACAGAGAGACAGAGTCTAATTCCGAAAGAAACAAGATAATCTAAACAGTGGGAGAAAGTTTTTTTTTCTTCACTGTCTGGAAACACTGTTTTGCAATAACAATAGTTTTATCTTCAAAACGGTGTTCTCAAGGACATATCCAACCTGGTTCATAACTAAGGCTATACTCCCCACCGCTCTCATTTTCGTCCACAAATAAAAGGCATTAATCTGCTTATTTTTAGGTTACACAAACTTCTTTGTTTGAAAAGGAAACTCAAATGTGTTTTTTCTATTGTTACAAATTAACTGGTTCTATAATTTTATTGTAACCCAGAATAATATATTTTTTTATCCTTTAATGCTTGCCAAAGCACACAGCAATGAGCTTATCTTTTCACAATCAAAATGAAGCTGGCACCATCCCCCTCCAAACACACACACACACACATACTGAGAGAGAGAGAGAGAGAGAGAGAGAGAGAGAGAGAGAGAGAGAGAGAGAGAGAGAGAGAGAGAGAGAGAGAGAGAGAGAGAGAGAGAGAGAGAGGGGCAAAGTGAGATTTAGATTAAACATATTTTTCAGCAAAACAATAATAGTAAAGTCTAAACGGTGGGGAAAAGTTTCAAGCCACACCTATGATGTAATTTAATTATAGATGAATTCTAATGTAATAGGATATAATAGGTCATTTTCAAATATGTGCAAAGTTATCTTTTGAATGGCAATATTTTGTAAGTCCAAGAAACCTGTATTTAATTCAAAAGTATTTTTTTTATTTTTTTAACTTATTTTTTACATTTGTATTAGCCTATGTTTTGTAACGGTTCAATTATTACCATCAAGAGAAAGTGACTGACACACACACACACACACACCTGCAGCTTACTGTGTGTGTGTGTAAGCTGCAGCCCATCCCCCCTCCACACACACACACACAAACACACACACTCATGTCTGGTTCGCTATCTTTTTGGGGACTCATAGACGTAATGGTTTTTATGCTGTACAAACCATATATTCTGTCCTCCTACACTGCTCCTACCCCTAAACCTACCCATCACACAAAACTTTCTGCATTTTCACCTTTACAAAAGAACTCATTCTGTCTGATTTATAAGCTTTTGTACCCATTGGGAAGTCCCCATGAGTCTGTGTGCATTCAGGTTTAAGTCCCCACCAGGCTAGAAAATCATTCACACACACACAGAGGCAAGTTTTTTTTCTTGAAAACTTATACAATATTGCCCTCTACTGGTCATTTAAGGGAGAGCATAAGTGTTGAAAAAAAAAACAAAAAAAAACAGTGTGATATAAAGAATAACCAGCAGGTGGGAGTATAGCCTTATTTATGAACCAGGTACTTGTGTCCATATTTTGTATTTTTTAGGCTTTTGCTACAGGAACACCGTTTGAGATATCCAATAACCGTTCACATTTTAGCATCTTCTGTATATTTACTTCATGTTGTCCGAGTTTGGAGGAGATTGAATGAATCGCTTTTGAGGAGAAGGTAAAAACTCAGAGCTCGCTTTCGACTTCTTGTTATCTTCCAACCAAATTATCTGACTTCCTGTTGGTCAGAGCTAATGACTGTAAATTAGAAAGTTGTCCGGCTCGAAATGTACAATATATATACCGAGTTTGGTGAATGTACATAAAACTAACCCCCCACTTTGGACAAAAGATGGCGCTACTGAGCCCCTCTACCACGCCCGTTTCTGAATCTTTGCTTGCATCTTCTGGACAGCATGTCAGATGTGTGTGTTGAGTTTCATGCAATTTCAAGCATGGTAAGTGTCTCAAAAACACCTAAAAAGATTATTGGACTTTGACACGTTGCCATGACAACAGTATTTCAAGAATCAGGAATCCATTTATATGTCTATATCTGCTATGTTTTGACATTATACTGATGAAGTTTGAAGTAAATCGGGTGAAAATAAGATGGGGATTTAAAGCATTTTTGAAAGTGACACACTTCCTGCTGCCAGTTGGTGGCGCTATAACTTTGACTCACAAAAGTCATATCCATGTGATCGTCCTCTTACAACGAACACACAGCTGAAGTTTCATCAAAATGAATTAATGTATGCAGAAGTTATAATATACTTCCTGTTTGCCTTTTCTCGCCATAAATTCGTCTCTTCGCCACGGCCAAACCGTTTGAGATATCAAAAAGTTGCTTGCAATTTAGCATCCTCAGTGTCTTGACTTCATGCTGACCGAGTTTGGTGCTGATCGGGGGAATCGTCTAGGAGGAGTATCGCAAATTCCACAGCATGCGTTTTCCGAACAACCCATAATAGCTCACTTCCTGTTGGGCTGACGCATAACTTAGAGCACGAAAGTTGTTCGGCCCGATGAGCTCTATATGTGTACCGAGTTTCATATATGTACGTGCAAGTGTGTTTGATTTATAGACCCCGTTTTCAGAGCCCACTTTAGGGGGCGCTGTCGAGCCCCCCTGCCACGCCCGGGTCCCAGCCTCAGCCCGGCCCTGATGGCCGCGCATTCTGATGCGTGTGCAAAGTTTCAAGAGTTTTCGAGCATGGGAAGGGGCCCAAAAATGCCCAAATAGTCGCGTAAAAAAATAATAAATAATAATAATAACAAAAAAAAATAATTCTTAGAAGAACAATAGGGCTCTGCGCCCTTTCAGGGCTTGGGCCCTAATAATAATAAAAACTTTACTAACAAGTGGACTTCTAAAATGTGAGAAGACGGGGACGTTTTACCCATACCTGAGGAGCTCGTTTCTTTCGTACTGGCTCGTCATCATCAGAGTCAGACTAAAACAGACAAACACCATCAATCAGAAAGAGGTTCATTCAAATAATTTGGCTTTAATGTATCAGTAAAACTCACATCTGCTGGTTTTATTACAGGTACGCTGATTTTAACGGGTTCAGTGCGTTTCTTGGGTTTCGGCAGATCCATAGTCATCCTCTTGGGTGGAGGAGCTGGTGCCTGTTCTGTCTTTTTCGGCGCGGGCAGAGAAGCGAACAGTCCGCCGGTCTTACCCGCAGGTCGAGCGGGTAAACCCGGCGAGTCGTCGCGATCACTGTCGTCGCTGCTGTCGTACGCTACTAGAGACATCGCCACCGATCAGATGTGTTCATAAGAGAGTAAATCAGACGCAAGAATCGCTGACGAGCATCACTTTAACTAACGCAGCACAACTGATCTCATAAAATTCTGTACTGTCCTTCCAGGTTTATATGGATAAACAAATATCGACACAACATGCCAAATTCGCCTCAGGATAATTCAACGGTTGCAGCAGAAGCCGTGCTTGCTACGCTTTTAAAACAATATTTTCATTGCAAAACGCGATTAAAACATGAATATATTAGTCTAAACAAACAAGTAATAACCGTTTATAAACATATATCCTTCCTCTCTAACCATTTAGACCCATAAACATATTTTCTTCCACCATCGTGAAGGATTTCCTCAACATCCGCTGCACTGTTTCAGAGGATTAAGCGACACTGACACCAACTGGCGTGGAGTGGAATCTGATCAATAAACGTGACGCACCATGACAATAAATCATCGAATAAACACTGAAAAGACAATGTCATTATATATAAAACCCTTGCAAAAAAACAATTCACACATAGCTCTACTGGAGGAGCTCGAGTATCTATTGCTATAAATTACAGCGAGGGAAACTGGGAATTATTGTGGAGATAGATAAAGCACACATTTTTCTTTACCTGAATATCATTTGAACAGTCTTGTTGTTGCTGAGGTAGAGTTCGTTCAGTTTTTAATGCTCACCAAAGCTGCATTTGATAAGAAATACAGTAAAACCAGTAATATTGTTAAAAATTAATACAATGTAAAATAACTTTTCTATTATATATATAAATATTACTATATTTTAAAATGTAATTTATTCCTGTGACGCAAAGCTGAATTTTGAGCATCTTTACTCCAGTCTTCAGTCACATTCTTGAGAAATCATTATAATATGCTGATTTGCTGCTCAAGACACTTTACCTCTTACTATCAATGTTGAAAACAGTTCTCCTGCTTAATATTATAATAATTGTGTAAACATTTGTCAAGATTCTTTGATGTATAGAACATTAAAAAACTGCCTCTGACCCCAAACATTTGAACCACATTGTACATTTGTACGGAAAATAAGCAGTGTGTATTAGTTGGTAGCATGTGTTTGTGGAATAAAATTAAGGAAGCCAAGTATAACATTTGGTTAGTTTTATTGACAAAATCTGCAGGACACATACATTATTTCACCATGATAAATAATCTTGCTGTTGTTGTTGAGCTCAAACATAATACACAGTCTCTGTGGTAACTCAGTACCAGTAGCTTTTACGAGGCCTTCTATCTTCTTGAATGTTTAATTTCTCCATAACTTCTTCCTCAAGGGTTTTCAAAGATGGCATGTACGTTTTCAGAAGCGTGTCCTCTGGTGATGTGTCCTTGGGTCCATCTGTAAGGTAGATAAACACTCCATATTTAAATATTTGTATACATGAAACATAAGGTAGAAATGGATTGTTTTTTTAATCTTTCTACTCCATTCGCTTTCCTCAGAAACCCCACCTTTCCACTGCTGGGGAATGATGCCATCTTTTCTCTGGTAGACTGGTTTTGGAATAATTCGTCCTGTCCTGACAGAAATGCGCACTCGCTCACCCTCTTCAGTGTATCTCCACTCAATATCTGTGGGCTTCCTAAGAAATATTAGACACAAACAGATTATAGACCGATCAGGCATAACATTATCCCCCTAACATCCTCATTTTGCTGTCAAAACAGCCCTGACCCATTGAGGCATGGACTTTACTAGACCCCTGAAGGTGTGCTGTGCAGCCCCATATGCGACAAACTGCAATGCCCAGTGTATTCTGACACCGATCTATCAGAACCAACATTAACTTCTTGAGCAATTTGAGCTACAGTAGCTCGTCTGTTTTATCGGACCACACGGGCCAGCCTTCGCTTAACATATGCATCAATGAGCCTTGGCCGCTCGGTTCATCACTGTTCCTTCCTTGGAGCAATTTTGACAAAAACTGACCACTGCAGACCGGGAACACTCCACAAGAGCTGCAGTTTTGAAGATGCTCTGACCCAGTCGTCTGGCCATAACAATTCGGCCCTTGTCAAACTCGCTCAAATCCTTACACTTGCCCATTTTTCCTGCTTTTAACACAACAACTTTAAAAACATGTACTTGCTGCTTAATATATCCCACCCAGTAATGGTCGCATGATGAAGAGATAATCAGTGTTATTCACTTCATAATGTTATGCCGGATCAGTGTATTATTCTAATGTTTGGTGTTCACCTGTCAGTAGGGTCAATAAGCATAACATCCTTCAGCAGCAGAGGGGCTTCACTGGCGATGTAAGTACCCCGGTAATCTCCAGATCTGCCAACAAACCTGTAATGCTAGAGAAAAAAAAACATTTTTAAACAATTAAAATTGCTGCTTTTCAATGAATTGCTAACAGAAAAGAGTCTTATTATAGACATGTTTTACACTTACCGTGTTCAGGCCCTCGAGTATGACCCAGTTTCGATGCCGGAACACCTGAGAAACTTTGCCCTGCTTTCCTTTGTCTTTTCCAGACAAAATCTCCACCTAGTTGAATTAGATTAAAATGGTATGTTATGCAGATATGCGTTGTAAAATAATTCAAAACATGCACAAGTTTAGGGGATAAATGGTGTTAAAACATCCACAACAGGGAGATTATCTTATCTTTTAGATGCCATGGACTTCCAAATATAATCATCCTTGTGCGAGGGACCCCTATTTAATATTATATACAAATATTATTTGAAAAAGTTTTTAGTACTTTTTATTTTTATGCTTTTTTCCCTATCTGTAATTAATGTACTGTTAAATGTATTATTTATGTAATTTTTTTATTTTTATTTTAATAAATTATTTTTTAATTGTTAAGTCACCATGAAATCAAAATTAGTATTTTTATGGAATATTGTAAATTATTTATAATCATTATTGCACTTTTTTTTTAAATTCATGTGCTCTTTTAAACTTTAATCAAAATAACTGCCCCTCCCACTTCCAACAACAGTTGCCGTTTCATAACTATACAGTAGGCAAAAATACTGTATAACAAAAGTAGTCTGTCCGAATTCATTACCGAATACAGGGTACACTCTTTACTGATGACTTCCTACTTCTGGCGAAATTCTGAAGTGTGGATACGGTGGACACTTAACTATCCCATGAGGCCACGGGAGAGGATTTGTGAATGCGTAGGTCACATAATAATGACATGGCGAATATAGTATGTCCAGATTACATTCATACTACACACATTCATATTAAATAGAACATACTTTTAGTTTTTCAAAGTACATATTCAAAATAAGAGAGCATGCGATTTCGAACTCAGGCAAAATCTCTTCTCTGATGGCGTGAGGGTGGGTCAACCTGTCAATCACATGACATCACAGCAAGAGCAAACTACAACCATCCAATCTACATTTTCTTCTTTTTCGAAAAACCGTTTCACTTGGATTCACATCACAATAGAGAAGAAAAGACTCATGCTGACTTTAATGAACAATGTATTTAATTTTTTTCATCTTAAATTGCATTTTTGTCCCGTAAATTGTTCCACAGTACCCCTAGTTTGAAACCCCCTTTTAAACAATATCAGTACTATTGTATTTCAGTAGACTAAAATATTCCTATGATATGAGAGAAGGGAAAAAAAAAAGATCAAACCCACATATTTATTACTTTTATAAGTTTAAACACAGAAATGGTCACTTACTGTGTCTCCTCTCACGATATGCCATTCTTCTTTTGCAATCGGTTCAACAAACACCTTTCTTCTTTTCTTGCCTGGTGGATTGAGCCGCTTGGCTGCGATCGTCCACGGTCTGTTTGTCCCGTACCGATAATCATGTGGAAATGCAGCTTTTGCTGCCATCGAAAGCAGCGCTGTCAGTCTCATGCTGCTGTGGACAAAACAACAATACATAAATAAATTATCGATTGAATCTACACTTGAACAACATATAACGTTATGTTATGCATTTATTCTGTAAAAAAATACAACACATTTAAATGGTATATTCTTCAGACAGTTCCGAATACTACACTTTCTTGGGCTTTGATGAGTGTTTATGCGTGAGGTCTTTGTACGGTTCCCTACCTGAATTGCTGCTTTTAGAGGCACATTTAAATAAAATAACTAAATTAGTTTGTAGAAATCCTAAATTCTCCATCCACAAGGGTCAAACTTGTGTAGTAGAACATGCTCTACTTCCTGTTCCTTTCGAGACAAGCAACGTAAGTGTCAAAATAAAGGTCTCGATAGGGCACCGTAGGGCACACATAAAAAAAGATTAAAAACAAATTTAAAAAAAAAATAAAGAAAAAGAAGCATAAATTATGCGCTAAGGTATCCTATTGAATTATAATACTTTTAAATAATTTTAAAAATCTTCCTAAAAGGTTTTGTTGGCACTTACATAACGTTTTTCAATCCCTGAGAGAGGTTAATATATGTCAATATTTTTGGCTTTGGGAGGAAATTTCTCAATAATATTTTCATGCTAAATATACTTAATAAATGAGTACAATTCTGTATAATTTTACAGAATATCGTTTGGTAAACTATGCACAATAAATCAAGTTAAAAAAAAAAAGACAAATGGAGTGAAATAAATAAAATAAGTGTGCAAGTAAAAATAGCTGAGCTTATCATTGACCGGGTTGTATTAATGATTTAATGCTTTTCGTTGCATACAAGTAAATGCCCGGTAAAGACTTGGGCAGGAACATTTGAATTTGTACAAAAAAATATTAAATGTTACTACTTTGGGACTTAATTCATATCACCATAAGCATATTAGACATTTTCTGAATTCTAATAAAAAGTCAGTGATTATGTCCTATATAACAATGTAACGTTAGTTGTTTATATTTCATGAAAATGTATACAAAAAATGACAGTTGCCTGACAGAATATTAAAAGGAATCTTTTTTTTATTACTCGCGTTAAATCGTTAACCAATCAAATCGCCGTTTCATTCTGTATCCAAGTAGGATGACTCAGACCAGCCAACTAGCGTCGAGCTTTGCTTTGTAGTCAGGCAGACATAACACAGTCGTCCAATCACAAAATAAGCCGAAAGGGGATTTTTGCTCTATATTTGTCTCAGGTAGTTTCTTTTTCGTTTATAAAATAAACGGTACAATTATTTTGTATTTGACTGAGATATTGCACTAGGTAAACTTTGTACAATGATAATGGGTATGGTTTATGAGAAAAGCCAGGTATTTGAATGTAATAATCGAAGGTTTTCGAGGCGTACAAGTGTAGCTAGCTAGTTCTATAGGAACAGTCATGGGTAATGATATTAACGATAGCTAGCTTGTGCATACATATACTAAATTCTAAAGTTATTTTTTACAATGTATGTCATTACATTTCGATTTATAGTCAAATAACTGTTCATTTTATGTCGGTTTTGTTAAGTCGACGTCTCTTCGGCCTGTTCGAACTCACGTTAGCCTATTAGCCGCTATGTCATGCTCATTAAAACCAGGCTGCTGTGAGGTTTATTTCTAATAATTAATAAGCATTTGCGTTTGAGAATTTAGTTAACTTGCGCTAAAATGAGCTTTTGGTCATAAATAACCAATGTCCTCGCCTAGTTTCTGGTTGGTTGGCCTGTCAGTACGCCCACAAAGAGATACACATGGGTGTAATCAACCAGAACTGTGCATGTCTCATATATGCTAGTCGTATGTTAGATTGAATCATGCACTAAAGTGATTATGAGTGATCGGATTTTATCCTGGTATCAGGCATACACCGGCTGAAAGCATCAGTTTCATATGTTGAGATCTTCATTGGGCGCGTGTGTTGCTGAATATGAGGGAATGTCTGGACTGGGGCAGGAAAAACAGCCCTGCAGTATTTGGGCATGGTCGCTATCCGATTGACCTGACAACAGTTTCATGAGTGGCTGTATTTTCAAAACGAGGAAATGTCTTGAGCGTTTAGATGTGGGAGAATGTAGGCGCTTGCGTGGTTTTATTGCGTGTTTACAGTCTATCGCTGTATGTGTAAACCTGGCCTAAATATGCTAGTTTGTAGTGAAACTGATGCTCATTTACAGACACGTGACGAATTGATTGTAAACAGTTTATTCTAAGACTATTTTAACAAGCTGCCTGCACTTTGTTGTTTTGCATATTAAAGAAATACTATAAAACAACAATTGTACTTTAAAAAAAAACCTAATAACACAAATATGGTGTAAAAACTGCAAACACCCAACAACTTTTACTGTTGACATAGTTGCATTAATCAACAGTGGACTTGTGTTAGACCAGCCATGGTTGCATTTCTCAATAAACCTATAATAATTTTACTCTTTTTATTTTTTATAAATTCTATTTATACTCTAGAACTTTAGTCAAAACCTAATGAACACATACTAACATCTGCCTCATATCTCATATCTAGAGCTTCAGGTCCAGGAGGGTTCTGAATGCAGTTTGTCAGTCCAGAGTGGTTGAGACATGGCAGAAGATCAGTTAAAGGCAGACGCCTCGGCTGGGGAGGGGGAGACGGAGCCCAGTATGCTGCTGCAGAAGCTCAAGAGCAACATTTCGTAAGAACTACTACTTTTCACTCTTTCTTCATTGTGCTTCAGATCGGATCTGTATCTATTACCTGAAGAAATGGTATATTACATTCAAAATTAAATGGATAATTCATCCAAAAATGAAAGTTCTATCATCATTTACTCACCCTCTATTTTGGCTAGAAGCGGGTTACTCATAGCCGAGTCTAGTTAACTGACACAGTGAAATTACGGCTATTGCTGGCTGGGTCATGTCATTCCAAACCCGTAAGATTTTCATTCAACTTTGTAACACAAATTGTGATCTGACAGATTTCTGTACAACGCAACTACCAACTACCACTTTGATGCTTCAAAAAGTTCATAAAGAGATTGTAAAACTAATCCATATTCTTGAGTGGTTTAGTCAAAATTGTCTGAAGAGACACACTTGCTTTATATGCTAGACAAGTTGTGATCGAATTCTGTTTGAAAGGCGGCTATGTGTGCCCACCCTTAGGCTTGAGTAGTGCATTGTTCTTTTTTGTGGCTTATTGTGTTTAACTCTTTTTAACATCAAACACTTTCCACACTTTTTTTCATGCATGAATGTTTCTTTATTCGCTAAGATGTAAATAACTTTTTAATCCATCAAAATGAAAATGAATTTAATAAAGCAAAATAATGGGGAACAAAAATGGCGAATTATGCCCTGTCTAAATACCCACACTTGCGGTCTTTGCACTTGACCATTGTCGACTTGAATGCGAATTTCCTCTATTTGGCCCAAGTATTCAAGTAGGTGTGAAAACTGCAAGTGTGTACATAACTTTCCTGTACCACTTTCAGGGCCACTTTCCTGCAGCGTTTAGCTCCAACCTTGATCAAACTCACAAGCCAGTAGCTTTCTAAGGCCCTGTCCCAAATGGCACACTTCATGTGCACTTTTGGTTTTGTGGACTTACAATGGCCGTTGTGTCCGCGTGTCCGTTAAGTCCACAAGACCGTAGACTGTCCAATTCGTCATTTAAGCGAAAAAGAAGGGTGCTCGTGAGCGCCCCCATTGTGGCTGCTATGCGCCCTCGATGCACACTTCAGCTGAGCCCGCAAGTTTGCGAGCTACGCAGAGGACTTCTACCCGACAGTCAAAGCAGCAGTACGTCGTGAAAGTGCGGACTCAGAGGAAGACCATGAGGGTTTAGGGTGCCATTTGGGAAAGGGCCTAGTAATCCTGAAGAGCTTAATTAGATTGTTCAGGTGTCTTTGATTAGGGTTGGAGCTAAACTCTTCAGGAAAGTGGCCTGCGAGGACCAGGATTAAGAATGTCTGGTGTAATGTTTGGGAAACCTGTTTGAAAATTGTCATTATTGATGCTAGTGCAGTGGTCTCAAACTCAGTTCCTGAAGGACCACAGCTCCGCATAGTTTTGCTCCACCCCTAATGAAACACACCCGATCCAGTTAATTAAGGTCTCAGGATTATTAGAAACATCCAAGCAGATGTTATGCTGCCTTCACTTGCTATCTGAATTATAGTAAAACAAGTTTCCTAGGTAAAAATGGCACATGAACGACCTCTGATGTCATGTTTACCACTGGGAAGTTCGCAAATAATTTTGATACCCAAATTTCCGAGATGGCCATGCCATAAACTTTAAACATGGTGGTGGGGAAAACTACTACTGCTGTGACAGGTATGATATATTAGATTTATTAGTTTTTTCCCCCAAAACAGCTAGATCGTCTTGTCATTAATATAGTAATATAGTTAATATTTACATATGAGTAATCATTTGAAGCATATTTTTTTATACACAGCGAAAATAGCCTGCATTTGACTGAAGTTACAGAATTGACAGAAAGTGGATATCTGGATAGCATTGTAAATGTTTATATGGTTGTAAGTGCATGTGATACTACATATCATTTTGGTTTTAATAAGATTTTCCCAATAGTGAAAGTGATAATAAACCTGGTGTTCTCTATGATTCCTGTTCCTTATGACAACAAAGCACTTGAATGCAACAAGATCATAATCATGAGTTCAAAAATCTAATTTCCAAAAGCACGTGAAGGCAGCATGAGTTGTAGCTGGTTAGAGCTAAACTCTGCAGGGCTGTGGCCCTCCAGAAACTGAGTTTGAGACTACTTTGCTAGTGGCACAGAAATAACACGCACTTATTTTTTTATTTTTTTATGACCAGAAATGTTAAAGGAAAAATTTTGCTTTCCATCTTCATTTGAACAGATGTATGTATGTTTCTTATCTTTTTTATCTTTTCACAGTAAAAATGTGCAAGGCAAAGTGGACAAAATTTTGGTAAGTGGATAAAGTATAATGAGATTTCAGTCTTCTGAAGTTGTATAATGGATATCAAGTGTAGTTTCAGATGTATTCATTATATTCTTATTTTTAACAAGGATCTAACAGGGTGACAGTTTTTGTTAGCCATAGTGTGAACACTTGAGAAACTTTCAAGTATCTCATCAAGACACAATGATGGCAGATTATGTTTGAACCCACAACTATTACATTAGAAGTGTACAACTGTGTTACAACTGTGTCTTTTTGTATAGTATAATATTAAACTCTTGTTTGTTTGCAGTGTGTTTGGGCACATTTTTTTTCTCATTCCTCCTTTCTCCCTGTGATTTGTCTTCTCTCAGGAAGATGTACAGCGTTTCTCTGACAACGACAAGCTCTACCTTTATCTACAGCTACCCTCAGGTCCAAGTGCAGGAGAGAAGAGGTACAGGTCATGAAATCACACAAACATACTTCAGTTTGATCCAGTGGTTTATTCTGGAATGCTGTGTTTCAAATATATTAATTCTGAATAGTAAAATATTTTACGTCCTTTTTTCAGGCTAGCTAGAAATAACACAAATGTGACAAGAAATGCTATATGTGAAACACGTTTACAAACTGCTTCTCTGTCTGTGTGCACCAGTGGTGATTCAAACTCGGTCAACACAGCAGATCAGCTTCACACCTGTAACTGGATCCGTAGCCACTTGGAAGAACATCCTGACACCTGCCTGCCTAAACAAGATGTTTACGAGACATACCGGTAAGGACCACTTTATTGTCGGAAAAGTTTAGGAATCATGGAGGACACCAGGATTATTCTTGCCTATCTCTAGGGGAAATCTTATTAAAGCCAAAAATATATAATTTTGAATAAAATGTAGCATCCCATTTATACAACATTGACCGTGCTAGATGGTCAACTCGCTTACTATTCTGGAATCTCGGTCAAATACATGCTATTTTCGGTGTGTATAAAACATTTTTTCAAGTTCATATATGTAAATATCCTCCACCAAGGACAAGACAAGGGGCCTATTGCACAAAACTAGGATAAGGGATTAAGCCAGGATATCTTGGTGATCTTGTCATCTGTAAGCAAAATGTAGTACACCTCGTCGTGTAAACTGTTGTGGAAAAAATTTATAAAGAATACCAGTTGCAGCAGCAATCATTTAAAGTTTGTGGGGGTGCCCAACTCAGAAACTCGGGGTATCAAAATTAGAGTTTATCCAGTAGTAAATACGTCTTTAGAGGGCATTAATGTCTAATTTGTGACTAGGAAACTTGTATTTACGATACTTCCAATAGGCAGATTTACTTGTGGTTATATCTAAGAAAGGGATATCTTACATAGGCAAACACTTTCCAGCTGTTTTTCCTAGACTTTTAAGGGTCCATTATCTGCTTTTTTTTCTGTCCATGTTTGCAATTTTTCACAAAAATACAATGATTGCTTACTGGCCTTTTTTATATCTAAACAGGAAGCACTGTGACAACTTGCAGCATCGGCCTCTAAGTGCAGCAAATTTTGGAAAAATCATCCGAGACATCTTCCCTAACATTAAAGCACGAAGACTGGGTGGTAGAGGACAGTCCAAATATCCTTTTGTCCCTGATTTCATTCAATTTGAACAAAACACAGACAAACATTATTGCCTCAAAAAAATTCCAAAACTCTATGTAGTGTTGTCCAATACACCATGTCGTCAAGAGTGATTGTACAGTGATTCATCAATATCATGAAAACGCAAACATTCTGTGTGAACCGTTAAATAATTTTTACAATATTTTAGATACTTTTCTGGCTTTCTGCATATTTCAACACTTGAAACACTTTAAAAAATATAAAAAGGTAATTGCAACTTTTTTTTTTTTTCTTTCAATTTTGACTTTTTTTTTTGCAATCGCAAGTTTATGGGCCCTATCATACACCGGGTGCAATAAGACGCCAGGTGCAACGCAAGTGTTTCAGTCTGATGCAGTTATAATTTTCACGTTCAGTGCCACGTTGTTTAAATCGCAAATGCATTCTCGCCCATCTGTTCGCCCATGGGCGTGCTGATCTGAAAATGAGGTGTATTCAGGCACATTGTTTGTGCGTTGCTGTTTTGAGGCAACTGAAATGGCTGCATGATTGACCAACCGAAACCTGGTCTAAAGTCAAAAGTGCAGTATTTTTGTTTTATATAATGGCTGGGTTAGTAATTTATGCCTATAGTGCCGTGCGCTTCAAACCAAGCTCTTAGGTTGTTAAAATAGGCCCCTATATCTCAGTTCAGATGTTTTGCAACTGAAAATTATGAAGTTTAAATTCTGAGATATAAACTCACATTCGCTTAACAAAAAGTCAAAATTTTGAGATAAAAAGTCATAATTACCTTTTTTATTTTTCATGATGGAATATATCTGTAATGGTTTGGTTTTGAGAGGTTTTTAGATATCTTAATACTTTTGACTTTTGCTTCAAACTTTTCAATTGATAATTCAACTGAATTCAAACTAAAAATGTTTTAATTTGATAACTTAATTTATAGTATATTGTCCCTTAACGTAATTTCCAGCACATATTGCTATAGTGGGATACGTCGAAAGACAGTGTTAAACATGCCGTTACTGCCAAACCTGGACCTCAAAAATGACCCGGTATGACTGTCTTCTTACTACTGACTTTTTCTCTAATTAGCTTTCACAGCATGAAAATAATATAATCTATCAGTTATTTTTAGCATTATGCTTAAACATTCTATTTATATACCCTTTTGATGTGCCATCTCCAGTCTGAACTGACAGAACTGGTGCAAACCTACAAGCAAGAGGTCACCGAAGCAGCCTGTGAACTCATCTGCGACTGGGCCCAAAAGATCCTAAAGCGTTCTTTTGACACAGTGGTAGAAATCGCACGCTTCCTCGTGCAGGAGCACATCGTCAATCCACGCTGCAGCCAAGCCGAGCTCGTCACCTCAGCCGCTCTTGCAGGTACATTTAAAGTCAATAGTAAAATGGCATGTTACATTTTACTCTGTCGTATTGTGGTATCATTGATAGACTGTTATAGGTTTGAATTTTAGTTAAAAAAATTATTATAATAAATGTATTTTTGTCATATTTTTTGTAGGTTTTCTTTTTTAATGTCTATAGCCCTATTCGAACAGGATTAGTTTAACATGGGGAGGTGGGGGTAAAGTAATTTTACCTCAGGACGTCTGTAATATTAATAGCCAATTCGCACGTGATAAGACAACTTGCAGAAGTGGGAGGGGTAGCTTGCTTTACGCACCACAGTAACCTCCTTGTCGTCATGTGCGTATTGTTAGGGGTTACAGTTTTGACCCATAGACCAGATATGCGAAATGAAGACCAGGAGTCAGGATGTTCAATCATCAGAGAGAATTTTACTGAAGAATAGTTTGCAGTTTCATCAGTAGAGTCAGCTTCAGAGTCTCTCAGGGCGGTGTCAGGCCAGACTCTCCTCTACACAAAATTACCACACCAGTTATACCAATTTCAAGGGCATGATTTACATCATTACAAACACGTGGAATATTACTGATTTTACTGATATTACTGTTTAGGCATAAAGGATATTACTGTTTAGGCATAAAGTCTAAACAATGTGTCACACGAGAATAGATAGGAGATGTTGTTGTTGTTGATCAGGATGTATACATCAGACAATCCCAAGATTGGGGTAGTGTTGACTTCAGGGGAGTCCTAGAAAGACGCCAAGAGGTCTATGGTGTGAGAAAAGCGGTTCAATCCAGTCCATAGACCTGCACAGAACATGTAACACACACACACAAGACTCTAGGGCACATCTCTCCTCCAAGGTTAGCGCAGCAGTGAGCTTATCAACAGAACAAGATATCAACACCACATGACAAACACATCTCCAGAAAGAAAAGTATGACTAATATCATCTACCTCATTCTATAAAGAAATATAAAGACAAAAATGTACTTCTATCAATGGGAAAAATCACACTATATAAATGGGAAGAAATCCCAATTGGGAGACTCAAATCCTCCCACCCCTTCCTGTCCTGGGGTTACTAATAACAGGCAGGATTCACCTCTTGGAAGTTCTAACTTTCTCTCCAAGGCCCTGTTGGTCAGGACCCAGAGATAGAGGTCAGGCTATCTATGTCAGGGCACATAGATAGGGGTCAGACTGTCTTTGTCTGACCGTCTCTGGAAAGCAAATTAGAAACCATAGAGTAGACATAGAGTCAAAATCATATTCAATAATAGTTAAATGTATTAATGATCACATAAAATTGATTGTCAAAATAATTAATTATTTTGAAAGGATAATAACTGATTATTTAATTCATGAGGTTATTAAAAATCATTCAAAAGGATAAGATGCATATGATGAAGATGCATATGATGAAGAGGCAAGGGTGTCGGCCCACTCCCCCCTTCAGTATGACTTTGCTGTTATCATGTGAGCAAACACACAACTGACCTAAACCTAACTGTTTTATAAAAATAAAAAAAAAATATATATATATATATATATATATATATATATATATATATATATATATATATATATATATATATATATATATATATATATATATATATGTGTGTGTGTGTTTGTTTTGTAAAACAGTTAGGTCTAACAATTCTGATTGGATTGTGTTGGTAATAGACACTTTCCTAGAGCTAAAATAAGTGTTGTGCCTCTAATAAGTGCTTTTGATCTTCTTTTTGCTTTAACTGATATGCAGAAAATACTGGAGGTTTGCCACAGAGTTGTCCCACCACCTACAACACAACCGAATGCTGCAAGCGCCTCCATGCTTGCAAAACGCGCTTTTTTAAACAATAAATGGCGGAATAAATTTACTATACATTTTTACAGCGGGTCTATTCGAACGGGAATGGTATTACCCGAGGTCATTTTTCCAGAAGGTAAATTGTCCGTAAAGATTACCGAGATGGCACATTCGGACGGGACTAAAATCACGTGAACCTCTGGTAATAATTACTTTACCCCCATCTCCCCATGTTAAACTAACCCAGTTCGAATAGGGCTTATGTAGTGTTATTTTAGAGAAATGGGAAAATGCTGCCTTGGTAGCTAGATGAAATAAAATAAGTTTAAGTTTTTATATTAACTTATTTCAGTTATTTCAAGCAGTGAAAATTAAAATATTTTTAAAACGCTTTAGTTAACGATAATAACCCATGGTTTTGCCTGTTTTTTCATTAGGTGGACCTTCCAAACCTCATAAGGTAATCAAAAAGATTTCAACAACTTCCCGAGCAGAGGAGGATAGTGGCAGTGCGGAAAATAAGGTATTACTGGTCTGAAATCTAAAAATTTCAGTTTTCAATTCTATCCCTGCTAATTTAAAAGAAAATGCTATGCAAATAAAATAATCAGAATAATTCATATTTATTTATAAGTAAAAGAAATGTTTGTATTACTTTCTAGAATAGTTGATTCTGATTGCTGCAAATATTTGTCAGATATTTTTGTATAGTCACTGTATAAACCGCTAAACAATATAATTGATGATTGTCCCAGGCAACATATTTCCTACATATCTGCATTTTTCTGTACTGTTATGTTTCTAATGCTATGTGTACTGTGACACTTGGTCAGATAGATAAGTCACATTATATTGAACAGACACGTTCAGTTTTATTTTTATATTTTGTTGAATCTGTTCTCTAACTGAACAAAATTGTTTTACTATGAAAATAAAAACAACGGTAGGGGCGGTGCAACGGTGGGCAAGTGATCCAGTAAACCAGTAGCAGTGGCTTTGGGAGTGGCCTCATAGGGCAGCGAAGCAAGTGCATTCTGGGAGTTGTCTTTCATCCACATGAGCCAAAAATAAATTTTCTGATTTCTCCTGCATAAATTACCCAGTTTAAGTGCACGGTGACATTCATCTTCCCAGCACTGAAGTACCCCTTTAAGCCAATTATGCTAAATAAGCTGACAACGCAAGTGGTCATGTAAACATGGTAACCCATTTCTTTTAACAGAGTAAGGTCATCAACAACTTAAGCATAAACCGGTCGATGCAGGTGATTTTTTTTTTTTTTTTTTTTTTTTTTTTTTTTTTTTGCGTTTTACCTCGATTTCGTACGGCATGTAAACGCATTAACCTGCTTTCTGTCGGCTTATTGAAGTGCTTATGTGTGATAAGTGACAAGAACACATCCTTAGTTCAGATTTTAGCGCACACAGACAAGGAAATATCACATATCAAATGCAGAATATTTCATGACCCAGAAAATGTGTTCTCATCTCATGCAGTAGAAGTGGTTCAGTCAAAACGCTGCATCTGTAACCGCAGGAGAGGATAACGTATGAGCTGGAAATCCTGCTGACATGTTGCTTTATTTAACATTAAAACTGACATAACGTATGAAATACTCCGAGTCAGATACGCAAATGATTATGTTTTGATGTTACTACAGGGAAATAACCTGATTTATTAGGTCATTTGAATGGGGTTTACTTGTGTTGTCCAGTTACTGATGTGCATGTAAATGGGGAAAACTCATTATTTTAGCTGATATTTGTGAGTTATTAGTTTACTGGTGTGCATGCAAACATGCTTAATATCATAAAGCCCTTAAGAGCTAATTTTGTGAATAAAAAAACAACAAAAAGGTATGTCTCATATTAGCAGTTGTACATACTATGCATAGTAAATCTAATACTTTAAGAAAAAAATCATCATTGTGTTGTTTTTGGCAGCAAAAAGAGAAAGACGGTGTGGAACAGCCATCCTCCAATAAGCAGCAGGTCAGTGATAAACAGACCAACAAGGTGGAGTCAGCTCGAGTGGAGGCCTACATGAAGAAACTGCCTCAGCTCCTTCCCAGAGGCACCGTTCCAGAGAAAACCTCCCCACCGTGTCTGGCACCAGCCGATTCGGGAAGTGTTCAAGTCACTTTGCCTATTACTGTCACAACGATACCCTCTCAACCAGGCGGCACCGTCCCTCTTATGATTCTGCCATCGGGCATGAGCCTCTCTTACCCTGAGCGTGAGAAAACTTCCGTCACGGTCGCCACTTCCGCTGCTCCGACCCCGGTTGTCCAGAGAGCGCGACCGGCGGCTCCAAAGAGGGGTCCTGACCCATCCACCTCAGTGTCAGCCGCTGGTGTAGCTCCAAAACGCAAAAGAGGACGACCCAGGAAGCCAAGACCTGAAGACATGGCACCACAGGTACAGTCAGCCCCAACCTCGAATCCAAATCCAGCTTTGCTCACAAGAGGAGTCATCCAAAAGGCCATGCCTTCCTGTGCTCCCGCAACTCCTTCGCAGTTGGTCGAAATTGTGATCCAGGACCAGCCAAGCTTGATGCTTAGCCAACTTCCGACCATCCAGGAAGTGACAGACGCTGAGAATAGGGGTATAGTGGTGCAGTGTCAACCTGCACCAGAACCTGAGAAGCAGCAGTCCGTCCTGTTAATGCAAGGGCCCAACCAACCCAGTTACGAGCTGACCAGCCGGAGGATGGTCATCCAACGTGCGCCGTTATCCAGAGAAGGAAGGTCCGCTCCCCTAGAAGTGCCACAGACCGCCATCTCGTACCTCCCGCCTGCAACGTTATTAGAGGACAAAGGAGAAGTGGAAATTACTCTGACTCCCGTGGAGCCACAGGCCGATTCCATGCCAAACTCAGCAGGTATCCCCACCTGCTTCGGCTCCTTGTCCAGAGAAACCCCCAAACCCGACGTCCCGTAACAGCAGCACAGCAACCGTCTCCTTTCTCTGAGACTCCGTGATCTCAATGCCTTTGCAGTGCTTCTGTGAATTGCATATTAGCTTCTGGTCAAACTGAGGTTTACCATCTTGGCTGAGCTTGAGTGGGTATGTCTGCTTTTTGTGTAAAAAAAAAAAAAAAAACATTTGTACAGAAGTACAAACTTGTCTTTGTTGCCTTCAAACAGCAACTACACTCATATTTTCATATTAATAACACTGAAGATTCCAGGAATGCTTTTAAAGAGATTATGAATTTAAGTGACCTAAAACAAATGTTTTGACAGGAACATTAGTGCATTGGAAATTGAACAGATATACTCGCAAAAAACAGTCCAATCTGGTCCAGCTCAGTTATAAACATGTAAAAAAAAAGACGATTCATAGTTACCGAAGAACTGCTTGCCATCCGTCGGCATTTGTCACCATGCTCAGTGCCACAAAAGAGCAGTCGATCCTTTATTGCTCTAACCATCTTTGCATGTTTGTGTTTGTAAACATGAATTGAAACATTTGAGTGTGTTTGTAGCTGTTCAGATGACAAAGAGTGATATTACGGGTTTGCAACTTCAGGGTTTAAAAAAAAAGTCCCTCACCCAATGATTGGGTTAATAGTTAAGCGTTCAGTTTTGTTTTTGTTTTTACAATTATTAACGTCACAAATAGATACAGATATACAAAGCTTCGAAATTACTACATTAAGTTGCTGTTGCGACGGTCAGGACGACACTACTGGTTCAGATGGTGCACAATGTAGATGGATAGATAAACAAAGACCTCTTAAGTCCCTTTAAATATGCAAATGAGGCTGTGATTTCGGGATCGTTCTCAAACCCGCCCCCTCGTTCAGGTCTGTCCAGTTGTCTTCTTTCAGCAACACAAATAGCACTTAACAGATGTACATAGTTTATCTGTAAGCCCAGAAGAATATCTTCACCGGTAAAGCATACCGGAACTAATTTAAAACGTTTTATTTTCCAAATGTATAGCCATCGTCACTATATTGCTACTATGAAACATTATTCTTATTAGTTACTAGGGAAGTGTGCGCTGTCACCCTAAAAGCATGTACAAAAAAATTAGAAGTTAAGAATTAAATTTAGACTGAAATATGTACTAATTATTTATAATAAGTATGCAAATTCCACAAAGTTTGCGCCACAACAGTTTCCTCTGTTTTGATCATCTCTTAAAAGAGGATTTTGCTCTATTTACATAGCCTTGAAATACACTATCTTTATTAGTGGTTTGTGTTTCAGATATTACACTTGATCTTAGCCAAAAATCCATAAATGTGAGAATGTGTTGTCATTTAATTTATGATTTCATAATAATAATAATTAATGGGATGGGACAATAGATGTTTGTAACTGCTTTATGAATATTATTTGATGCGCTTTATTAAATTATAAGGTATTGAAAGGCTATCAATTGGGTAAAAAAAGTCTCCTTTAAAGTTTACTGGAGATGATATAATCTCAGCAGAGGCTGTTGATGGTGAAAGAGGCACTTCATTTAAAAACAAAGCCACTCCAATTATATATGAAGAGGTTTGGAGTCAGATGTTATTTATTCAAATATTGTAGTAATATATGTGAGATGGGAAATGAGTATAAGTGATTACTGTGGAGTAATGGTGCTTTAAAAAAGCGAAACGGGTTTAACTACGCGAATGATTGTGATTTTCCACCAATCGGCAGTTTGACTGCACTTCACGTCCGCTGCTCACTGGTGCTGAATCTGAGGAGAATCACCACGGTACAATGTTTGCAGAACGGCAACCGGCTGTCTGACAGCCCCATAGATTACATTAGGCTCGTGAAATGAATGTGCTATAAATGTTTAATTCTGAATAAATTTAGCTGCTAGGTTTACTCAAGGTCTAAATTTCGACTCTAACCAAAATGAATTGAGATCTTTATTATAAATGCAGGAGCTTTCATTTGGGAGGGCCTGTTGCTTTTTGATGGTTTGTGATTTGTTTTCTCTTTTAAAGGCACTGCACAGTTCTAATATTCTGCCTCATTTGCAGCATTGAGATTCGAATACTAATGTTATATCTCAATAGCCTGACAATAGCAATTCCAGATCCTGTGAAACAAATCTCAGACTTGCATTGTTTTTTAAAGAACGCACTGACAATAGACGTGTAATTTACATCAATAAACCGCAAACAGTTAATGAAGTCATTTAATTGATTGCTATGCTCAGATGAATGACTGAAAGCTGGGACATTAGATTAATATGGATCTGACAAATTACATAATTGAAGAATGAGTGTAAATAATCCGATTTGACCGATCTGAAGCAGATATGTACATTTTTATACCTGAAAAGTGATTGAAAGCAGTTCAAAAGGGTTATCTTATGGACGCTTGTTTACACCAGGGAATAAAATAACCACTCTAATTATGACTTTTTATCTCATAGTTCAGAATTTGTTTTTTTTTTTAATTTGGGCAGTTGTGATAGTTGGTGCTTTTTTGTTTTTTTTTGTTTCCTCACAATTGAGGTTTTCTAGCAAAAAAATTCTCGCAATTGAGTTTTTCTCCAAGTTATGAGTTTATATCTCATGTTGTATTTATCTCGCAATAGTTTTCCCCCCCGCAATTGTGAGTTTATATCTCGCAATTGTTTTTCTCACAGTTGTGAGTTTATATTTCACAAATTGTTTTTTTTTCTTGCAATTGGGAGTTCATATCTTGCAATTGTGCTTTTTTGTTTTTGTTGTTTTCTTTCCTCGCAATTGAGGTTTTCTCGCCAAAAAAACTTCTCGTAGTTGCGAGTTTATATCTCGCAATTGTTTATTTTTTTTCTTGCCATTGTGATTTTTCTCTGTTTTGAGTTTGTATCTCGCATTTGTATTTCACTCAATTCAGATTTTTTTTAATTTACTCAGAATTGAGAATTCATGAATTCACAATTTCAGAATTGTGATATAAACTTTTTCACAGTTGATTATATATTGCAAATCTGACTCTTTTTTTTTTTTGTGTGTGTTTTTATAGGTTTTTTAGATTCGCAATTCAGACATTTTCCTCACAACTCTGACTTTTTCCTCGCAATTGTGAGTTTATTTTTCACAGTTGAGAGATTTGAGAGAACTCGTATTGCAAAATTAAATTCCGAATTGTGGCATATAAACTTGTAATTCTGACTTTTTTGCAATTGTGAGTTCTCAGAATTGAGAAACAAACTCAGAATTGCCTGTTAAAATCTCAGTTGCGAGATATGTCAGAATAAAGTCAAAATTGCGAGATACAAACGTGCGATTGTGAGTTATATTCTAACGAAATATAAACTTGCAATTATTACTTTTGCAATTTTGAGCTAATTACTGAGAAATATAAACTTTTAATTTATATTATAAACTCGCAATTCTGAAAAGAAAAAAAATTCAGAATTGTGAAATACAAACTTAGAATAGCAATAAAAAATTTTTTTTTTTTTTTTTTGATGAAATGTCACATTTACCTTCTTTATTTTTTAATTCCCTGGTGGAAATTAGCTTCCATATTATTCCATGGGAGTAAATAAAACATTTGGGCATATGATCACTTGCGTCCATTAATGGATTATTCATATCCTCATAGTCCATTGACAAATAATGTAATTTTCTTTTGTTGCAAGTACAGTGTCACACCACAGAAATGTAAAACGTTCAGTACAACATCAGTGCCTCATACAAACCACTGTGCTCTGTAAATATCCATTTTCTTTGCATTATTTATGAGGTTGTGATTACACTCTGAAGCACCGAGTGGATTATTTGTCTTTACTGTTTGGTAAAGGCTCGCAAAACTGTTGCCCTCAAAAAGAAGAAAAACCAAAATGACACGCTGATCACACGAGTGGTCAAGGTGACGATCGTGTGTTGTAATTACCCATCAGTGTTGGTAATTCTTATGTTTCATTGTGACAAAAAGAAACAATCACGAACATGTCTAGCACATTAACTTTTCACAGAGTCATGTAGAAGTGTTCATTAGTTTTTCTATCAACCCAGTGGAATCTGCAAGTGTTCATTTGTGTGCGTGT
Organism: Pseudorasbora parva; assembly: GCF_024679245.1. Taxonomy (NCBI): domain Eukaryota; kingdom Metazoa; phylum Chordata; class Actinopteri; order Cypriniformes; family Gobionidae; genus Pseudorasbora; species Pseudorasbora parva. The sequence continues at coordinate 34,510,014 of NC_090190.1, forward strand.
GTCAGTACTATGCCATGAGTTGACCCTGCCATTTTACCATAGTTATGAGTACCACCTTCTTATTTTTTTATTCAGTCCTTGCATGGTTTGTGTATTGAATATGTTTTTAAAAAGTTAGAAAAGGATCTGAAGTTTGTTCGGAGTTGCGCAGTTTCTTTTTAAAACATTTGAACCCTGGTGTTTGTCTTGCACTTTATTTTCTCAACGGAAAGCACACAGGGGGAGAAAAAGATAAAATGCAGCACCTTGTACGTTGTTTTTGTACTTATAAAGTCTTCTTTTTGAAAAGGTTTCTTTTTTTGTATTTCATGTTTTTTCATGTTAAAACTGTACAATTGGACATCTTCCATATAAAACAATGAAATTATCTCTGACTGTGAGCACATTTTCATAAATCAGCACTAATAAACAATATGTATGACGTGTTTCTTTATATCAAGTGTTTGTGAACTACTTTACCCATGTTTAACATTTATAATGTTTTATGATAACCAGGGATGCAAAAACATGTATGGTCAAAAAAGAGAGGTAGCCAATACCGAAGTTAGAATTATAAACTCCCATATAAAATAGCATAACATTACAAGAAGTTTATTGTAAACGTAATGTGCAGCTTTTAATAGGGCAGCAAAGATATGATAGACACGAGAGAACAAGATAGGCTTCTAATAATAGTTCACTGCACAAAACCATATGAAACGCTTCAAACCAGAGCGACACTAAGCGCTAATGCGCATCCTGGGTGCAGAATGATGTGCTTAAAGCAACACAGAGTCAGAGCTGTAGGGAAGTAGAAGTGCTAAAAGTGTTTAAGGTTTATCACAGCAAAGTGTAACTCGTGCAAAGAGAGTATAGTAATGTGAAACATGTTTCATACAGAGCTTTACATTAACTTTTTTACTCACCAGCCACTGTGGCTAGTGGTTTTCCAAAGTAACTAGCCACTCAGCATATGGCCACAATTTTGCTGTTTGGAAATTACATTGTATATGTTTAAAGTTGACTTTGGCATGCTTAAATGACTTGATTTTGTGTGATTTTACCTGATTTAGAAGATTTACCAATCAAATTAAATAATTTACACTGAAAAATTACAACTGCATTAAATAATGTTTTGAGATTTGTAGTTTTGAATAGACGAATAACAAATGTTGGAAAGTATATTTAAACATGAAACTAAACCTCCAGTAGGTGGCAGCAGGTGGCCGTCTTAATGAGTGAGTCATTGAGTCGTTCATTCAAACGATTCATTCAAACGCTGAATCCCTCAGTAACACACTTGTTGCTGTGAGACGCGTTACGGTTCTGCTGTGAACGATTTTCGCTGCTGAAATAGAACAAAAACACTCAAATTGCATCTAAAATGTAAGTGACTTGTTAATGTCAATGTAAGTGAATGTAAATTACTTGTTTTTATTACTTATTACTTGTCATTTTCAGTCGTAATGGTATTCAGAAAAACAGCTTTCGCTCAAGTGTTGTAATTTCTCCTCGAGAGATTGCATGAGCGTCAACAGCGAGACCTTGTTATCGTCAGTTCATTATACATTATTATCCACTATCGATCGCCACTTACATTAAATTAATGAACAATCATTCCTGCATTTTGGTGATTCGCTAGTTTTTTTTTGTTTGTTTTTTAATCAGGCTCTTGTCCGTTGGGCAAGTAAAATTCTCTTTCACTTGTCCCTTCAAAAAATCCACTTGTCCCGGACAAGCGTTAATGTCGAGCCCTGTATGAGTTATTTTAGTTAGGCTATAGCCTATAAAAATAAAATAAAAAATAGGCAAATTACAAAAACAATAGTAAATAAAAATTCAGATACTAATATATATTTATTTAATATGTATTCATCGTTTTTTGATTAGCTAAAATTATGATAGACAGGTATTTAATTGGGCTGCTGAATGTATGGACGTAATATTCTGACACATATCCAGTTATTACCCACCTGTTTACGTACACTTAAGCCATAACCGACTGTGTTCATGCGAGATAATTCATGTGAAGGACATTTTGCAGTTTGACATCTGTGTGCGCGTGTATTTGAATATCCCGGAGCAAGGAGAACTGCGGGAGATTTTTTTGTGAATTATATTGTTTCAGAAATGTGCTTTTATTGTAATATCTGTTTGACTGAGTTTGGTTGAGTGGTTGCTTAATAACTGTATTGCCCAACTTGCTCCCATTAATGTACCAGCTGCAAATGCTATTAATAATAATAAACAGCACTAGTTTTTGTATAAACAATCCTGAATTTAAAAATGCTTAGTAACTCTTTGTATTTGTATAGCATTTTCTGTTTTAATTCAACAAAACAGCGTCACAAACGCGAGTGTTCGATTTTTAACGTCACAGATCGCCGCATCAGTTCTTAGAACGTTCGGTGAGTATATTGTTTAATGCAAAGACTTTTTGCTCTTTGTAGCGAGTCGGCGAGTGTGTGAGTATGCTTTTGCAGGGTTTGTGGATCTGAATTTTAATCTTTTCATAACTCTGCTTAAACTGGGATGTTATTGTCTCGATTTACTGTATTTAGATAAATAAATGCTACACAGAGGCGGTTTGTGTGAAAAGTTAGGCTGATATCTAAATCAATAATGATCAAACCAGTATACACAGTTTTCTATGTAAATGTTGATCATTTATATTTCATTGATCATCCGATAGCAAGTACTGTATGCAGGGCTCGACATTAAACCTGTTCATGTGCTTGTAAATCTGTCATTCACTTGTCCGAGTAAAAAATGTTCTTGTCCGAAAAAAATAATAATTCAAAACGCTGAATCATTCAGTAACACACTGTTGCTGTGTGAGACGCCTTATGTTTCTGCTGTGATCTTTGTTTAGAACTATTTTAGCTGAAATATACAAAAACAGCAATTTTGCATCGAAAATGTAAGTGACTTAATGTTAATGAATTATTGTCATTTGAAATCAGCGTCACATTTTCAGTTGTGATGGTATTCTGGAAAACAGCACTCTTGTTCGTGTGATATTGCTCAACTATATAATATGTTATAAATATAAAAACTAATTTAGAATTTGAACTGTGTATGTTAACTAAGTTTCTTTGTGTGAGCGGCGCTCATTTGTTTTGTATTTTTCCTCGAGAGGCTGCGTGAGCGTCAAAAGCATCTTCCAGTTTTGTTATTGACGTTTTAATCAGGCTGCTTGTCCGGTCAGTCAAGTAAAATTCTCTTTCACTTGCCCCTTCAGAAAATCCACTTGTCCTGGACAAGCGCTAATGTCGAGCCCTGCTGTATGTATACTGTATGTTTACTCAACTCATCGCTTCCTTTTCTCTTTCTTTGATAGTATTTCACAGTTTTAGATATCAAAGTATTGTCCGCGTGTAGATCATCTTTCACCATCACATCAACATGAGTGTCAACATGTCAACTATGCCCACCATATTTGAGATTACAGAGCAGCCATCTGAGTACTCGGATGAGCTCATGACGGCCCTTGCTGCGGGGCGGTGGTGGGCAATCATGGAGGTTTCCGATCCCATCTCTGCCGAGCCTCAGGACCTCATGCATGGGGACCTCATCTCAGGCCAGTGTTGGGGAACAGAGGAGGCAGGAAGAACTTCATGCCCCACATCCCGGCTCTTCAGTGCTGCATCTGGGAAGGCTCAGTCCCGGAACTCTGGCTTCTCCGATACAACACTGAAGACCACCAAGAATTGGAGGCAGAAGACACAGGGAGCACCTGTTCCTGCTGAGTCACACCAGGAGCCACATGTGCCTAGATCCCCAAAAAGAGGAAAACTCAGGATCCCTGATTATCTAACTAAACATCTGAAAGAGGCCTCTTTAGAAACTGCCAAGTCTCTAAAGAGAGCACCTGTGGCTGCCTCACAGGTGATTGCATGCTCCCCACATGCACCTGTGCAATCACCTGTGCTAACTAGACCCGCAAAGGAAGCACCTGTGCCATCCAGACCCACAAAGGAAGCACTTGTGCCATCCAGACCCACAAAGGAAGCACCTGTGCCAGGTAGACCCACAAAGGAAGCACCTGTGCTAACCAGACCCACAAAGGAAGCACCTGTGCTAACCAGACCCACAAAGGAAGCACCTGTGCCATCCAGACCCACAAAGGAAGCACCTGTGCTAACCAGACCCACAAAGGAAGCACCTGTGCTAACCAGACCCACAAATGAAGCACCTGTGCCATCCAGACACAAACAGGAGGGCCTCGCCTCATCCATGGTCTTCAGTGATACTTCTGAGGAGGCTCTGAACTCAGATGCGGAGGCCGAAAAAGCAGCAGGAAGCACCTGTTCCCAATGTGTCCCCAAGTGGACAACTCGGGGTCTCTCTGCATCAGAGTGAGGATCTAAAAAAGACCTCATTTGAAAAACCAATGCCCAACAAGCCTCTAAGGGCACCTTTGGCTCCCATGCCAAAGATCTTAGGTTGTCCAAAACTTAAGATCCCTGAACCACCGAGGCAGGAGCTGCTCCAACAGAGGACTCTAGCCCCTTCCCTAAAGATAGAGCCTGCTGTCTGTTGCACAAAGCTTACTGACACGATCTCTGAATGGAGACATGTTACAGACCCTGAGCTGCGGAGCAAAGAGCTCCTGAGGCAGCGTTTACAGAATTCACCAGCAGTTGTGCCTGCCTCAAGCCTCATAATCCGTAGGCCGCAGAGGGAGAAGTGGAGGGAAATGTTGGAGCAGGAGCAGCAGAAGAACCCAAAGGGAGAGTCTGTTCCTGCCAAGAGAACACTTGTTCCACCGTGTTCCCCACAGCGACCACCCGGGTCTCTCCAGGGAGCACCCATGCCTGGTTGGAGCACAGAAGCTCCTGTAAGTCCCTTCTATCTCTTGTATTGACTTATTTTAAGATTTATTTAAGTAAGCACTACCTTCAACTATGCTACGATGTTTTCCAGGTCCTCTCTTTAAAATCCTTTTATATTTCAAAACGATAAAAACATACAGCTTTAGATTTAGTCTAAGAAGCACAAACCTGTCCAGTATTTCACGATCATATGTGCATCTGTTCACTCAACAGGCACCTCGACAGAAATTCGGTGTGGAAACTGACAAAGCTCCACAGATAAACACTTCGAAAGTGAACCGGAGGACTCTGAGCAGCCTTCAGCCCAGGACCCAGCTGACCCGGAAACGAGCATTGGTTAGTCTCACCTATCTCTCAGTTTTACTTAGGTTTAGAAATTAAATACTTCAATCATTTGTCATCATTTTTAAACAGATCCCTCATATCGAAATAATAGAAGCAAAGTGTTCTTTAGATTAAGTTAAATCTGGATTCTGTCTGTTCCTTCAACAGGACATTGCAGGTGTGGACCGTTCACCACCCCAAAAAAAGCAGCGAAAGGAAATCAAAATCAAGGACCAGCTGTCAGATCAAGGCAGCATAGACCAAATGGATTATTTATGCTACATTTTTACCAAATGTTGTGTTATTTAGAATATTTAAAATGTTTGTTTTTATACATGCCTTAAATAAATGAATGTATAATAAAAAATGAAATCTAATCTGTGTATTTATTTGTCAATGACAACACACATGAATTAGCACTGGCGTTATAACAGATCATTTTCATCTGCTGTTTATTACAATATTATTATAGTTTTTATTACTTAATCATTTTAAGGCAATGGATTTCCTCACTTTAATTCAAGTCAACCGATCACTTTTTACAGTGTGGAGGGCCAGTATCCTGCAGAGTTTAGCTCTGACCCTTATTAAACACACCTGAAACCAGTCAAGGTCTTCAGACGTATTAGAAACTCCCAGCCAAGTGTTTAGGAGCTCAAACCTGCGGGATGTTTGGCCCTTCAGGAGCAGGACACTTCTGCATAAATCATCTTCTGTATCTCTTTATTATTATTTTTTACCTTTTTATTCTGACTATAGAGAGGGAGAGTCAGAGTAAAACACACATTTTTGAAAATGTTGACAGTATTTGGAATAAATTGGCAAAAACAGAACATTTACTTTTGTTTCAAAATGAAGAGATGAGTTATGCATATATATGAGTCATGTATAAACCAGCAGTTCATCACAGATAAAAGTTAACAATAAACTACTCATCGTTTTATTACAAAAGGGCAATGTACTACATGTAATTGTCATTCCTTCTCCACACACACACACACACACACACACACACACACATCAGACAGTCTGCGTTTTTATGTGGTGTGATAATTATCTAAACAGAAGAGCATGCGTTCTCTACGGTGCTGACTGGATCTTTTGATTCGAGAACTCCTCAATGGAGTCCTGAGAATCATCTGTCTGGCCTACATTTACTCTTATATGTAAAGAACAGAAAAACACCGACAGTACAGAGGGCAGAAATAATGGATCGTCTGCTGAGGAGATGCAGAATCAAGAGCAGCTTGATCAGAGAATGCCTGGCTGAATTTTTCGGAGTCTATGTTTTGATAGTAAGAAAGTAATCTTCATATCTATATTTATAATATTTGTGCCATTAATGAGGCCAACACTGTAAACTATTTAAATACGATTAAATACTACAGCATTTCATGTTTAATTCAATGTGTTGTTCTCCATTTCTTTGTAATTTTGTGTGCGTGCGTGTGTGTGTGTTTTTTGTGACATATCAGCACACAAATGTGTATAATGACATGGGTATGACATATGTATTACAGAAGACGGTGACTTATGAGGACATTTCCCCATGTCTTCACTTTTCAAAAGGCTTATAAATCATACAGGATGACTTTTTTTGAAAATGTAAAAATGCAGAATGTTTCCTGTGATGGGTAGGTTTAGGGGGAGGAGCAGTGTAGGGGGACAGAAAATACGGTTTGTACAAAAACCATTACTCCTATGGAACGTCCCCATATGAATATTCAGATCTAATATGATTTCTGACCAGTAATGTGGCCAGAATAATAATCATACACTGTTTGTTAATAGGCCAGAGGAGAACTGGCACCTCGACTGAGTCTGGTTTCTCCCAAGGTTTATTTTTCTCCATCATGCCCTGATGGAGTTTTGGATCGTTGCCACTGTCGCCTTTGGCTTGGCTTGGCTTGCTCAGTTGGGGACATTGAAATTATGATCAAAGTTATTCAACTAAATATGCAAATAAAATTAATTCATTACGTCTTATTTAATTCTATAAACTATACTGATCGGCCAACATTGTCGCTACATGATAAATTAAAATAAGCTGATAACATCACTGTTTTCTCCAGAACGACTGTACAGCCAAATCTAATTTAGTTGCAGTATTGTCCTGTTTAACACTGTGAAGCTGCTTTGAAGCAATCGTCATTGTAAAAGCGCTATATAAATAAAGTTGATTGATATTTCATGCGTGTACGTGTGTGTAAGAAAGGCGAACAGTCAGAGATGGTGAAGGTAATGAAGAGACGACAGTGACCATCTCTGGGGGTCCAGGTGGCCAAGATGGGCCGCAAGATCAGTCTGGTCCTCTCATGTCAGGTTAGCCGTTTCTAGCCAACATGTAGCCTATGGTCTTAAAAGGTAAAAGATTAAATATATATATATATTATAATAATGTTTAGAAGCATTGTGGTTTATATAGTGTGTAAAGACATTTTTAAAAAGTGTTATATTCCTCAAGCTTTTACAAGATCAGTTTTGATTCTTGAATGATCGCCCAGTAATGTATTTTCTGTATCTTCCAGGTGGTTCTGACATGCAGGATGATTTCTCTGTGTTTTCTAAGTTCTTCAGAGGCTTTCGAGGCTGAAACCGCTCTGGAAACAAACCAAGGGACAATCTCTCTTTTCTCAAACCCACCAACTGCGAGCTACAATAATAATTAGGATTTTTTTATTCTTCAGTCTGATTGAATTCTGTGTGGAGATCCAGTCTGGATGAAGTCAGTGAACAACAATTATTTGCTGCCACAAAATGACCCTGATGACTTTGCTTTACTTACTTTTGAATATCATTTCCATTAAGGATGTATAAATAATGATATTAATATCCTGAACTTTGGGTCAGATTTTGAAGTCCCAGTGTCCTGAAAAGGACTGGCTGTTGGTAAAGAGGATCCATTGGATTTTGTCATGGAAAGATACTGCAGATGACAGGCCAGAGTATAATATATATAGAGAGAGAAATTGTATTTTTAATGGTGTTATTACAGTGAAATAAAGCGAAAAATGTGATCTGTCTTGTTTTTCTTCTTTTGTGTGGAAGGTGGGAAGCTTCACAGTCTCAAGTTGGTGGTTTCCTTTAATATAACTTTTTTAATTTAAGAGAACAAGTCAATATAAATAAAGAAAGATGACCTCTTTAGTCTAGCCATAGTTACACTGATGCAAACAGGGTTAAAAAAGTAGATTAGTTGAATCGTTTGTTCAGCTGTAATTTTGCTCAATGTCAAAATGCTTCAAATGTAATGGCTTTTCGTAGAATGTCAACCTGGATGTAACCTAAAGACTTTATATTTTACTACAGAACTCAATGTGGTGCTTAAAGCACTTCAAAATTTTATAGAAATAATGTAGGCAAAAAACAAACAGTATATATCGACCGATATATCGATTGGCATAACATTTTATTTTAATATTGTGTTGGTCCTCCTATATTGCTGCCAAAACAGCCCTGACCCATCCAAGCATGGACACAATGACCCCGCACTTGTTTTTTTTAGCACATCCCACAGATGCTCGATTGGATTGAGATCTGGGGAATTTGGAGGCCACGTCAACACCTCAAACTTGTTTTGCTCCTCAAACCATTCCTGAACCCTTTTTTCTTTGTGGCAGGGCGCATTATCCTGCTGAAAGAGGCCACAGCCACCAGGGAATAATGTTTTCTTGAAAGGGTGTACATGGTCTGCAACAATGCTTAGTTAGGTGGTACGTGTCAAAGTAACATCCACTTGGTGGCAGGACCCAAGGTTTCCCAGCAGAACATTCCCCAAAGCATCACACTGCCTCCACCGGCTTGTCTTCTTCCCATAGTGCATCCTGGTGCCATGTGTTCCCCAGATAAGCGACGAACATGCACCCGGCCATCCACGTGATGTAAAAGAAAACGGGATTCATCAGACCAGGACACTTTCTTCCATTGGTCCGTGCTCCAGTTCTGATGCTCACATGCCCACCAGTTTCGGCAGTGGACAGAGGTCAGCATGGGCACTCTGGATGTTCCCATATGCAAAAAACTGATGCACTGTATTCTGACACCTTTCTATCATAACTAGCATTAACTTCTTGAGCAATTTGAGCTACAGTAGCTCATCTGCTTGATCAGACCACACAGACCAGCCTTCGCTTCCCATGCGCATCAATAAGCCTTTGCCACCCATGAATGTCTTTACAGGTGCCAGATTGTCCAGAACAAGTCCACCGACCCCTTAGGATGCCAATTGTACACGACCACCTCAACACTGATCTGTTACACAGACTATTGCGCACACACAGTCTGAAACTGCTCCATTGGGCTGTGATTATGGGGCATGTTGCAACCGAACCAGGAAAGACATCAATTGGATAGACCAACAACCAATCAGAGCAACGAAGCAACGTCAACAGAGCTCAACTGCACTGTGTTGCTAAGTCTGCATTTGTTTCCGTGGGAATGAGAGTTTTAGCAGGCAACCTTGCCAAAATAACACACATTTTACTCCCCAAACGCCAGTTTTTTCCGGAGAACCCCCCGAGACGCTATTGTTTAGGGCTTGTAGTTGGCGGGTTTTGTTGTAAATCTTGGAAACTCTGTCTGCACGCGCGCTGAAATAATCTTTGCTAGTTGTAAAAAAAGAAAAGAATTTAAGGATACAGTTACTTACCAACATCATGGTCATTTCAGAGAGAAATAGTGAAGGTGAATGCAGATACAAACAAGTTCTCCGTTTAGAATTTGAACAAATATAATCCAAGCATCTTTGATGACGTGCATGATTACGTTACTGTTGATCATCTGTCCGTCATCGTCTAAAGCCCGCCCTGATGATTTCATTGAACAGTTTCTGTTCGGTCATAATCACTCCTCTATGGATCGAGTCCAGACCGAACTGCCCGTCCTCAAATGTTGTGGACGGGGCTGAGTTCGGCTGGCATCCAGGCTAGGAAGCCAGGCTAAGCGAGCAAACACTGTTTCTGCACTCCTGGCATGTTAGAGGGTGTGTGATGCCTCCAATATCCAAACACACTAATGCAATTTAAAATGTTAAATTTTAATATCTTAATTACATCGTGATGTATTCATCAGTGTCACATGATCCTTCAGAAATCATTCTAATATGCTGATTTGCTGCTCAAGAAACATTTGATCATGTGACTCATTTGTAATAGACTGATCTGATGGTCTGATGTTCATGATTCCAATGAATCAACAACTTTTCCCTTAAATTATGATATAAAAAAACAATGCAAAATAGAAGCATGCAATTGTTCTCTGACTGGTAACACTAAACTGTGTACGTGGGCAAAATGATTTGATGACTCGGATGTCTGCACCAAAAAATGCTGCACTATTGCTTTGTGTAAACCCAGCAGCCCAGCATAAGTTACGTGACTCTTCATAAATCAATGGCCACACATTTCCTGTTAACACAGAAGTAGCTTTTATTAGCTCAGCTTACAGAATACTTGGAGCTCCACGTGTGCTGAGCGAATCAAAGCACAGAGTACTGTGTACTTAGTGTACTGTACATCACTTTGGATGAAAAGCCGATGAAGGGTAACTATGTACAGATCAAGTTGAGACAGTAGCATTTCGGTGTAATATTAAATTCTTATAACAATACCTGATTATTTACCAATACGGCCTTCAAGGGCATAGTTTGGAGCTCCATACTAGCACTCGCACAGATTCTCATTAGTGCTTAGAAACAATTGCTACCTTTATTTGGTCCTTTAGACAATGATGAGTAACAGTTCTGACCATGAGGACAAAGGAAAGGCAAAACGAGGGGGACAACTGTACTGTAAAGGCAGGCTTGGCATCGGGACGACAGGTCAGCTAAGAGTGAAGTCCCTTGGTTCAGTAGTGGTAAAGAAGAACATGTTAACTGAAGCTCAACTGGCTTTAGAGAGTCTGGTTTTGTTGGTGAGTGGACTCGGACTTAAAGAATACAACAATCAGAGTCATCCTTCTTTTCCCGGCGCCTCTGTCCTCCTCCTTGCTGCGATGCGGCTTGACCTCTCATCTGTGGGGATATGAAGAAAGTACATGTGGAGGTCAGTTTCAGTAACACTTGAATTTTGATTTCTGTTCTACTGAGGAAACCCTTAACTGAGTTGGGAGATGTTTGGAGAAAGGGCATTTGACAAATTTTTTGGGTATTATGCTTTTAAAGGTAGCCTGACACGCCAGACCCACATCAAGATCATCAAGGGCTCAATCCGAGGGGCGGGATAAACGGTTGTCTTTCAAACTCCCTCTGCACGCAATTGGATAGCGCTACAACCAACCAGAACGCTGTCATACCCCTTTTCCACCAGAATGAACCGAGTGCTAGTTCAGAGCCCGTGCTAGTGTCAGTTCTAAGTTGGTTCGACTTGAGAGCCTTTATGAACCGGTTTGGCTTTCCACATGTAAGAGAGCCACCGCAGAGCTAGGTCTTACGTCACTGTATACGTCTCATCTTTCTCGCTAGCGTTTTAGCAATGCTAGCTAGGCAGTGGGAAATACAAACACACCAGGCTTGTTCGAGATGCATCAGCGCTGCGCAGACCGATCCGTGTATGATATCAAAATACCGCGTGAGCGATTCAAAAGCATAAGGAGTCGTTGGCACTCGCTCTACTTTGATGTCATACGCAATCAGTCTGCACAGCGCACGCCGATGCATCTCGAACAAGCCTTCCCTCAGTGGCTCAAGGCTTTATGATCCTACATCAGCATTAAAACGCCGCAAATCCAACGCATTCGTGCAGCTCTCCATGATTTGTATAGACGGAGATTACAGTCCAGCAGCTGTTAGCTTGATTAGCTGCTATTGAAAAAATGGCGGCCACAGGTTTGTGTTCATCTTGTTGATCACGGTAACGCCGCCCCCAGCCGGTGACGCAAGCGGTTCTTACTTCTAGCCCAGCAATGTTTTGGTGTTACTTAAGAACCACTTTTCCTGGCTCGGAGCTGGTGCTTTGGCTATGGAAACACAAAGAACCGATTTGAAACTAGGCTCTGGCTCCGATTTAGCACCAGCACTGCCTTGGTGGAAAAGGGGTAACAGTGGTGAGACCACAATCACAAGCGGGTTGTGGCTGAGTCCCATGCGTTTTCCCACCAGCGGAGCTCGTTGATAGATTAAACATTTGCCGTATCCGGTCGACAAAACTCCGAACACATTTTCCATCGCAACTCTGCCATCATTATGTTAAGTCCGCCCAAATCACAAATGAATCTATTCTTATGTAAATTGAATGCAACAATTTACACAATGGTTTATAAATGATTTACACAGACATTCATTCTGCTAGTGTGTTATGAATAAGACCCATTTGCTCTCAAAGAAACAATCCCTGAAGTTTCATGCTCAAGAGTTTCCTCCTAAGGGAAGCACAGACAGTACCTGTCCGGCTGCCGGTGGGTTCTGTTGAGTTTGTGGCTGCTGATACTCCTCCTGCTGCAGCTGTCTGGCCAGCTCAAGATCACTCAAGGGTCCCGGAGCTTCACCCTGCTCCTGCTGCAGGGACATCGCCACCAGATAGTCCTGGAAAACACACGAATGACTCGTAAACCAATGGTTCTCTAGATGTCTTTAAAAATGACATATTTCTGAGTTCAACAGAATAACCCGCAGGAAATAATCTAACACTGAACTAGATTTATGTTGCATTAGAATCTGACTGGATTGTGAGCAGGTGCAAAATCTTAGGCTATAATTGCTATTAAACTTTCATTGTACTAAAATGAAAAGACAGACCCTTAATCACCTGGTCGATCTGCAGTTGCTGCTGCTGTGCGGAGGGCTGGCTGGCTGCTGAGGGCTTCTGGGGTGGGTGACACAATCTGAAGTCAGAGTCACAGAAATTCCCATCCCCTTCCACATTATGGAGACTCTCCCACACCAGGCTCTCCTCCTGCAGGAAACCCTGATCTGTGACCAGCAGGTAAAGGTGACCCTGTAGATTCACACGTTCAACAGAACGATTACCATACAGTGAATATGAAGGTTGACAATAGCTGAAACAAAGCCATTCAAATGTAAATGCCAAAGAATTTGAAGGTAAGGCAACTGAATACGGTTCAAGAACCATCATTATCATCTAACTTGAAATGTGTTGCTTGTAGCTTTTATTTTATTGGATTTTCTTAAAGACACTGAATGTCTTCAGATATTTACATCTGTGCTATTTTTGCAATAAAAATCTGCCCAAAAGTATTTTCTTGTTTTGGTGGTGGGTTTAAAGCGGCTTGTCGACGCTGGGGTTGTTATAATCAGCTTAGCGCTATGAAGAGTGTTGGTGTGGGACGGGTGGTAACACCTTGTGTTTTATCATAGTGCTGAAGTGGTTGTTCCTGAAAAATACAGACAGCTCGCCCTCCTTGGCTGTGGTGTTGAGCTCACACAGGCCGTGATACGACAGCTGGGTTGCTGTAGACTCCAAAAACTGCTCTGCTATCAAACCTGTCAACAAACAGAGATTAAGGCTTACCATCGGCCATAAATACAATGCTGAGAAATTCACACACCTCTGATACACAGTATCTGAGTCCTTAGTGTATACCGATAGCTTTAAAGAGGTCCTATCATGCTCATTTACAGGTTTATACTTGTGTTTATGGGGTCTACTACAACAAATTTACATAATTTAATGTTAAAAAAGTTTTTTTTCTTCTTATAATTTACTTCGTTGCAGCACTAGTTTCAGATTCTGATTCATAACCACAATCTGCTCGGACTGGTCAGCCAGCTCCATTCTGTTTTAGAGCTTAGAAATGTAACTACCCTTTCCGTAACCTGCGAGTATCATCTCCGGAGGCTTACTAAGTCGATGTAAAACACTACTGTAACAAGGCTAAGTATGCCGCATCAGTTCAAGCCTGAGTCCGAGAATGAAAATCAAAAAGAACAAGCTGATCAACCCGAACCACCTACGCAAACTCGACTTGCGCAGGATGTTTCACAGTAGCAAATCTTTATTTTATGCCTCTCTTACATTTCAGATGTAATGTTATAACATTGCCATTTATTACATCTGGCCTGCATCAAACTGCACGGTTCAAAAAGCAGTCACTAAAAAAAGTGGAGAACACAACAAAAGGCTGTGGTTATACAATCCTGAGGAATATTAAAAAAAATATATTTTAACCACTGTCTCCTAAGTTCACCCACCTTAACCCTTTAAGACATGAAGGCATTTTAAAGCTGTTTTTTTTAATGAGTAACATACACAAAAGTAAAGACTTACCGCTCCAAAACTATAGAAAGGAGAGTCAAAAGATAGTATTTTTTAATAGAAACATTTTTAGAAAAAAATACATAATTACATTTGGACACTCATTCTGAGAAACTGTTGATAAAAGACAAAAAATCGCGCTCAAGGTAAATTTACATATCTTTCTTATTTAAAATGCAAGAACTCAGGAGAACCATTCTTTTTTGGTGAAGTTCCCCTACACGCGAGCTGCATCTGGATCAAATTTTGTGGTGATAGTATAAGGCAATCAAACATTACAGCATTTTAGACCAAGGTAGCCTTTTGTTTAGCCCTTGACACCCAAAAAAATTGCATATATATGCATGCATATGTGATATTTGAGCGATGGACTAGTAAATGTTCCCCAAAAACCTGATACATTAACATGAAAAATTGTCAAAAGATTTTTTAACATAAAAAAATGGTGTATGAATAATCAAGTAAACCCAGCTTGCTTCAGTACAGTAAATGTCTTTCTGTGTTTATCTAGTAAATCATTAAATATTTCTGAGCAAAAAAGAATATGGCTCATATTCACCAGAAAATTTAAAAGAAACGACAGATAAAAAGCATGAGCTATCAATCAGAGGACAGAAGGCATGCAGTAGATTGTGTAAGAGGGTTTTCAGCAAAGTTGTGGTCATACTGATCATTTATAGGCCCTAGAAATGTGTGTATTAAATAATATACAGTAGGCTAACATATTCATAAATAGGCATTACACTTATTGTTTAATAGAATTTTGCAAAGAATGTTAAAGTTATAAGAGAATAAATGCTTTTAAAAATTGGCTAAAGATGTTGTAATACGCATTGCCAAATTGCGATTTATACCCAAATTTATACCCCCAGAGTGGCGATGTATCCTGGGGGATGAAAAATAAAAGTCATGTTAAACAAATAATAATAATAATGAAATTGCATAAATTGTGGTCCTAATAAATTCAGTTTCTGATGCCTCTTTATGGTCTTGACCTTTTAGAGTTAGAGACATGACTCAGCACTTGTTAATAGTTTATCAGAATTATTAGATAAAGATAAAAAAGAGGAGTTAGATTAAGAAAAATATTTTGTGTTATTCTATTCAGTGGTTGCTTAGCAATCCATTTTTTTTTCATGGGGGAGGTGGTTTAGAACCAGCCCGCACTTTCTTTCTTTTTTTCACGCCTTGGGAGGGAATTATTTAACTGAGAAATATTGTGATGTGAAGTTCCCAGAAGAAAACTCATTCCTACAATCAGGGTGTTTCAGGGAGTTCAGAATACAAACTCCCTTTGGACTGACTCAATGCTCAAACAGCAACATTATACACTAAAGAAAGTTAAAAAAATAAGCACAATAGGACCTCCTTTCATTTAAAAAAAACAAAACATGATCATAAATCTTGTTTGTAATAATAACATTTACTATACCTTCACTGACTTGACTGCTATCTGTCGAGTGCTTGAACTCTATGATCTTCTCCACCAGTTGGTTGTAGCTGAGTTTGCCCACTGCAGACACCACCTCAGGACTCTGAAGAACAATGTAACACTTGCAGTGTTGTTTGGGTGTACAGAAGTCACACATGAGAACATTGCTGACATACCTGCGGGTCGACTAGCCAGCCGTGGTAGAGCGATATGTCAAGCAGATCAAAGACGATGCACTCAGGTGTGTACTCAAAGTCAGACACGCCTGTGAAACGCACGTTGACGTCGAGGCCTGTGGACAGCTTTGGTAGCACAGCCATCGCGTCGCTCATGTTCTGTGAAGGAAATGAGAAATGGAATCAAAATAGAGTCACAAAATACATGTTATTTGTTTAGGTCATGTATCATGGTCATGTTACGGACACAGCGTGTGAGTTATTGAGGTTTTTAGGTCAAGTGGAAAATGTTAATGAGTAATATTTACCACACAACATGCTGACTCCTTTTAGCTAACCTATTAAAAGGATAGTTCAACCAAAAATGAAAATTCTATCATTAATTACTCACCCTCGTGTCGTTCCAAACCCGTAAGTCCTCTGTTCATCTTCGGACCACAGTTTAAGATGTTTGATATTTAGTCCCAGAGCTTTTCTGTTTCTTCAATGAAAGTGTATGCACACTATACTGTTCATGTCCAGAAAGGGAATAACAACATCCTCAGAGTAGTCCATATGTGACATCAGTTGCTTAATTAGAATCTCTTGAAGCATCGAAAATACATTTCGGTCCAAAAATAACGAAAACTATGACTTTATTCAGCATTGTCTTCTCTTCCAGGTTTGCGTTCAATCCTCAAATAAAGATTCAAACGGTTATGAATCAAGTTATTGATTCATGATTCGGATCGCGTGTCAAACTGCTGAAAATAAATCACGTGACATTGGCGATTCGAATCATGAATCAATCCACTGATTCATAACCGTTTGAATCTTTATTTGAGGATTGAAGAAAAAAAAACCTGGAAGAGAAGACAATGCTGAATAAAGTCGTAGTTTGTGTTATTTTTGGACCAAAATGTATTTTCGACGCTTCAAGAGATTCTAACTAACTAACTAACTAACTAACTAACTAACTAACTAACTAACTAACTAACTAACTAACTGACTGATGTCACATATGGACTACTTTGATGATGTTTTTATTACCTTTCTGGACATGGACAGTATAATAATAATAATAGATTTTATTTATAACGCACTTTTCATTCAGTGGAACAATGGAAAAAGGAAAACATAACAAAAATGAATAAAAAGTAAAAATATTGTGCATACACTTGGATACACTCTCGGACTAAATTTACAATATCTTAAACTGTGTTCCTAAGATGAACAAAGGTCTTACGGGTGTGGAGCGACATTAGGATGAGTCATTAATGACATCAAATTTTGGGTGAACTAACACTTTAACATATTTTTGATAAAATCTGAGAGCTCTCTGGCCCCTCCATTGACAGCTATTTAATGACAATTTTCAAGGTCCAGAAAGATAGTAAAGACATTGTTAAAATAGTCCATGTGACTCCAGTGTTTCAACCTTAATTTAATGAAGCGACGAGAATACTTTTTGTGCGCAAAGAAACCCCAAAATATCACCTTTATTCAACAATTTCTTCTCATCTGTGTCAGTCTCCTACGCTGTTGACGTAGTAAATACAGTGTAGCGCTTCCGAGTTACGTCAGAATGCCGGCTTACCATTGGCCGATGCCGTTCACATGAGCACTACCACGCATGCGATGCTGACACAGGAGCTGTCCAATGTTAACACGCAAAATCATGACATGAAGTGGTTATTTTTTTCCCCAGACAAAAGTATTCTCGTTGCTTCATGAAATTAATGTTGAACCATGGACTATTACGATGTCTTAACTACCTTTCTAGGCCTTGAAAGTGTTTATTAAATTGCTGTCTAAGGAGGGCTCAGAGCTCAGATTTTTAACAAAAAAATCTTAATTTGTGTTCCGAAGATAAACAAAGGTCTTACAGGTTTGGAAACGACATGAGGGTGAATAATCAATGACAGAATTTACATTTTTAGGTGAGCTAACCCTTTAAGTTTAAATCATGTAAATTGTATTTCAAGATACACTATGTAGATACACAAGTACAAGCTTGAATTCTTCTATTCAATCCATCTAATTTCCAATCATGGCCAAAAAAGGAACATCAACAGCACAAACAAAAGGATGCTTTCATTAGTGCATCTCTATAAGCACAAACACACGCTGTAATTGTTGGAATTGTTAATGAAGGGATCACAAGCCTTCATTCATAGACTGAAGGCCTCATTCACAGTATCTGTTTGTATATGTGTTTCGGTTCTGAGGTTTCCAGCACAGCCCGTCTGCTTAACATGTTAATTAAATTCACTAGACATGTGTTGAAGATCTGGAGCCTGTTACACTCGTTCACCCACCACACTTTGATTTACCTGCTGGAAATTGAGCTCCATGCCCTCCGCTTTCTCTCGCGGTTTGATGGACAGCACACATTCACCTGGAATGAGAACAGAATCAGACTTTTAAAAACAATTCAGCTTTTTGTCAAAGTTTATCACCACTACGTGATTTGAGAAGTGTCACCTTTTCATGTTTGTAGTATTTGTGAAATCAGTACTAGTTTATCTCCCTACCACTCAACAGCTATGACCTAATAAAAGATGACAAAGTAGCACCAAAAATTATTTGGAAACTTAAGCCACACTCAAAACCTTTGAATGCCATTCTATTAGAGAAATATATGTGCATTAATATATACAATTATATTCAAATCAGTTGGTTAATAGGGTTGTTGGTTGCTACCTGGTTTGAAATTGTATATAATGCAATGACATTCATGCATGTGAAAATGTTTCCAAATACTTTTTAGCGACACAAAAAGAAAACCTCCACCCATAGCTGATCATCAGTGGTGGTTAAAGTGCTCCTATTATGCTTGTTTTGAATATTACCTTTCATGCAGTGAGTAATTTAGCCGTTTGTGAATGTAAAAGGTCTAAGTTTTAAAGATCACAGTGCATGACAAAGTTATTGTCTCCTAAAAGAAAGAATTCAATCTGAACTCCGGAAATGAGTGGTCAACAATTCCAGTCTCACTTCCGTAACATATCTCCGCAAATTTGCATAATGCCAGCCTATGATCTTCATTGGCTGTCCGCGAACGTCTACTTTGACCTAGAGATCTGCACTCCCGGGGTAGTCCCGATGCAATAGTGCGGCGCAGGACTAGATTTGATGGCTGAATGCGGGCGCGGGCGGTAAGGTACTCGTGTGTGTCCGGATTGCGGGAGAATAAAATGATTTGCGGTACTCCCGTAAAATAGAAATACATACAAATAAAACATCTAAAAGCTAATACATTGTTATTCTACAGCACAAAAGTAACAAGAACAACTCAAATAGAATAAAAAAGATTTATAGGCACAAGCATAGGCAGTTTCTATTTATAATACATTTTTGCAGCGTTGAGCAATGTAACCAATCACAGACATATATGTTGATTTCTTGAACGCAATAGCCAATCAGATGCATCTAACCGCTCACTGCTCAAAACGTCAGTTTTTGTTCAGTGCTGAATTCTGCATGCTGGCAAACCATCTGATTATAACAAACAAAGAGTAGACATTCATTGTCAAAAAGATTCATTGTGCAGATAGTTTTACTGATTATAATTTATCAATTATGAACTGAGATGTCGGGATTGTGCGCATTCTGCCATGCCAAAATATGCACGCAGTAGCCTATGCTTGCTTTCATATGAAATTTACAGTGGTTTGTGAATGTTGATGCTTTAATAACAAATCATTTATCTAGGAGCGTTTATCCTAGGATGTGTAGGTTGAAAATTTCATGGACAAATAAAAACAATCTATTTACTTTTATGCTAGCTTTTGTGGCCGGAAGTGCGACGAAACATGAAGTGGAAGAAGGAGAAGGCAAGATATATTTTTGCAGGGACTGAAAAATATGTTTCTACTTTGTCCCGCAATCAAACACTATAGTTGTAGCCGAGACTGGAAGAGTATAATCTGTGTTGTCAACATGTTGAGAAGATGCTGTTCTCAGCATTGTGAATCCACTTTGAAAGGATGAGGAACCGCATTGAAATTGATATGGAAAAAGCAATGCCATTGTTAATGTTTAGTATCGTGGTGCATCAAGTGCTGAGGAAGAGCTGAAATTCAGATATGGTAATAGACGTTTCGTTTTCAACATTCACCAAGCAATAGACCAATCACAACAGACTGAGCCATCTGACCAATCAGAGCAGAGTAGGTTCGCGGTAAGGAGGTTTAGAGAGACTGAATCTTCGAACAAACCGTTTTCAGACTCTTTGAGAAATTAGGTGATGTGCAATGTATATTATGAGAAAACATTTAGTTTGTTTTTACATTTGATGCATGTAAACCTATTATAGGAGACATCAAAAACTAAATTAGAAACCTTTAAAGGGATAGTTAACCCAAAAATTAAAATTCTGTCATCATTTACTCGCCCTCAAATAAGGGTAGATATACAAGATATTTGGCAAATCTCTGTCCCCATTGACTACCATAGTATTTTTTTCCTACTATGGTAGTCAATGGGGGCCAAGATCTACTTGGATACAAACATTCTTCAAAATATCTTCCTTTGCATTCAGCAGAACAAAGAACTTTATGCAGGTTTGGAACGACTTGAGGGTGAGTAAAAAATGACAGAACTTTCATTTTTTGGTGAACTATCCCTTTAAAAAAGCATAATAGGGGCACTTTAAACATCTGGACTAGGAACCATTCAAAACCATTGAGGGGTCAAAAAGTATTACCATTGTGCCCATGAGCAAGGCACTCAACCTAAAAGCGTCTGCTAAATGACTACTTACACCAAGGGCAGAGACTTAATGGTATAATCCTTGATTGGGGTGCCATTAGTGGTACTGAAACACAAATGTTTTCACACAGTAACCACACCCCCTTCTTCTCAAGTCACACTAGCCATCTGTTTCTAACCATAAAGTTAACTGTGGCGCACTACCCGGGCTCCTTAACTTATTACAGTCCATTAACAGTAAAGATGTGTGTGACTCATGCACTTTGTGTTTTAATGTAATTTGATGTAACATATAGAAACAGATACTGCAAGTCCAGTGCTCTGAACATCGTACCAAGATGAGCCATCAACTCTTCTGTGGTGATCACTTCCATCTGAGCCGGCAACTTCACCTAGAGAATAAACAGACAATTCAATTCATATTTTACATGCATATAATGATCTAGACTACATGCACAACAACTTCTGCTTTTAGCCATGGCACACCCTTGTCTTCAAACATTTCACAAGTGTTGTTGTTTTTTCTGAACATGTTATCAGTGTTACTCTGTAAGCTGAAATCATGTTTATACAGTAACACACAGGAACAGATAAAGAGAGTCATGACTATTACTAGACCAAAGAAAATTCAGCTAAATATTGGTCAGATTGTATTGTATTTTATTATACTGTATAGTTATATATACACTTCTGTTCAAAAGTTTTGGGTTAGTAGGGTTTTTTATGTTTTTTAAAGAAGACTTATAGGCTGTATTTATTTGATAAATAAAATACAGTAAAGATTTTGTGAAATATTAAATTTTTCCTTTGATGGCAAAGCTGAATTACTTATTATTAATGTTAAAAACAGTAGTGCAGCGTGCGTGCGTGCTTGCATGCGTGTGTGTGTGTGTGTGTGTAAAAACCTTACAATATTTTGGTTGCACTTTATTTTAGTGTACTAACCTAAGGAAGTACTGGTTAATATAAGGTAACTACATGGGTTAACTAAGTTTAGTGGCAAGTTCAGTACCTAGTTCAGTTCAGTACCCAAGGTTAGTACCTAGTTATTACAATTACTATAATTGTATATAATATATAATAAGTACAGTATAGTAGCATGAATATGCAAAGCAGGACTGTAAAAATAAAGTGCTACCAATAATTTGTATTAAATATAATATTAAATGTCATAGATTTTAGTCACTCCAATAAAGATAAACTACATTTTTAAATGTCACAAAGAAAATCTGATTGCCCAGATTTTTTTTCCCCGAAGAAAAGTTATGGGTTACCAGGGTAAAAATGAAATGTCAGATGACTTTGAAAATTTGAGGCAGCTTTCCCATCAGTAATACAAACCGTGCATGAAATGTTACATGGTGAAGGTCGACTTAGCTCTTAATAGACCTATTTTGAGCCTTTCTGGTGGCGGAAAAGAACAGTTCTGCAGTAGCTCTCTATGGAAGCCACGCAATAAAACAATAAAAAAGCTCATTCCCAGTTTATATCTCACAATTTTGACCTTTTGTCTCAAATTTCCAGGTTTATATTTCACAATTCTACGAAGATGTATGAATCGCAAGATATACATTTTATTTTCTGTCTTTTCCCCCTCAGAATGGTGGGTTTATATCCCCCAATTCTGACTTTTCCCCCTCAGAATTGTGATATCAATTAGCAACTCTAAGAAAAAAAATCTGAATTGTGAGATATGAATTGTGCGCCTAAAATGTTGTTTAAATTAATGCTGTCAAATGATTAATCGCATGCAAAAAGTTTGTATTTACATAATATATATTTGTGAATAATTATAATGTATATACAAATACAGAAACGTATGTATAGGTTTGAGAAAATATGTTATATTTATATATAAAAAATATTTTATATATATATATATATATATATATATATATATATATATATATATATATATATATATATATATATATATATATATATATACACATTATATTAAAGCAAATATTTCTTAGTAAGTGTGTGTACTCAAATATACATAATTATACACAGTACACACACAGTTATGTACAAAATTTTATTTTGGACTCGATTAAGTGTGACTAATCATTTGACAGCCCGAAATGTTACCTATATAAAACATTATATATCCTTTAATGCTGAAACTGTAACGCTATTATGCCCCTATGAACAGCATATGTGAATATTATATAGCTCTATTATTTACATCAAATCCATGATTTAATAGTCGTTGCAGGTTTTGTCAGTCCAGTCTGTGGCTTGCAACCATACATTTCTGAGCTTAGCTCAGAGAGATGTATTCTATAAATATGAAGATATTTATATCATTATTTACCTCAAATAAAACACTATTCGAAAGCCTGGAACGCACGTCAATTCCGTTAAGGTCAATATCCACGCTCTGGATATGGGATCTACGAGCCAGAGCGTGGATATTGACGTTACCGGAAGTGACGCACGTTTCAGGCTGTAGGATGTAGCGTTGTATTTGAGGTAAAAAATTATATAAATAAATAAATACAGCTCGATTTCTCACACAAACTCATCGCTTTTTGTCTTAATATATATTAATGTGTCGTAATGAGCCACAGGACTCTTTGTGCATGTTTTTTTTCCCTCTCATAGAACGTTACCCATTCACATGATTATATGACTGGCACACAGCAACGGTTGGAGTTAAAATTCTTAATTTGTGTTCTACTGAAGAAACAAACACACCTACATGTTGGATGCAGTCGGGGGTAAGCAGATAAGCATCACATTTTCATTTTTGGGTGAACTAACCCTTTAATACTTAGTAAAAGTGATGCATGTCTTCGCAAACATCACATATATTGTGTGATTGTGGGTAATGCTGAATGGCTAACCTTCCATCGCAGCAACAGGATGTTCATGATGGCAATCAGGGGGCAGGGTCCATTCTCGCTCTGTGTGATGATGGCCGTCTTCTTCTCTTTCCAGGTAATCCACTTGACAAAATAATATGCTGGCATATTAGGCTCTGACGCCCTAGCAGCCCCCGCACCAACCTCTTCGTTCCCCTGAGAGGGGACTTGGTTTCCGTCCTGAACAGATTTGGGTGAACTCAAAGGTCCATCGGGAGGCACCCCATTAGTCTCCTCTGAGAATTCCAGACTTGCCATTGAGAAAGTGGGCGTCACCTCTGACTGGCTTGGTGTGCCGGATTGGCTATTGATGATCTCGGATTTATCAGTTTTGTCTTGGCTTTTACTGGTCACAGAGGCCGACTGAGCCGCATTAGCGTTGTCTTCAAGGGAAGTTGTGGTTGTAGGGGAATCTTTGCATGGTGTGAGGTCATCCTTCATACTCCCAGAGGATTGCTCAGTGGTGGCAACACCCTCTTTTTGGCTGATTCCCTTGTCCTGTGGTCTACCAGGGTCAAAGTCCTCATTTTTCGATGTATTTAACTGCTTTACTTCAGAAATGCCTATAACTTCACTATCAACGGAGTCTGGGCAAGAATCTGCCATGACCTGACAGCTGAGATTGTGAGCTTACAATTAACAAAGACAACTGAATTTGGGTCTAAACAGCAAACACGTAAAAAAAAAAAAAAAAAAAAAAACGTATAGGTAGCTGATTAATAAATAAAAAAAATCTGACAGTGACTTTGTTTTTCCCCAAAAAATTTATTTTCGCTTACTTCATATTCCTGAGTTTTAGCACTTGAGAGATATCTACAGCTGCCACGTATTTGATTTCTACCTGTGGCAGTCTCTTTAAAAACAAATCAATGGCGTAAAAAGCCCGAAATATTATATCAATTCCTTCTTAAGTTTAAAAACTTGGCACCGCTTTTGCTTTCATGCCACATCCATTACTGGCATGAAGCACAGAACGGTTAGAGGCAGATTTTCGGCACACCTCTGCCTAGTAGTGTTGTTTTTGAGTTGCCTAATTCTGTGAACAGCTGAGTCACAGGGAGGCTTTCTGTGGACACACACAAAGCATTTTAGCATTTACTCTACATGTAAACATTACTTTGCACGTAAACTATACAAGCCTCAAAGTTATAATAGTTTGTTTGGCAAAACTGTCATGCATAATTACATATGCTAGATAGAAGACCCTTAGGGTAAGTTTTCACCTGATCACTGAAGAGTGAAGCTCTGGGGTTAAGAAGACTTTCTGATTTCAGATTTCAAAAAACTCTGAAACAAACAGGAAGAAGATTTAGACAAGATACCTGGGCTAAACTAAAAAGTGTGAATGAGCGTTTGTTGTCATTTTAAACAAACATTGCAAATGAGCTTTCAATCATAAGAGAATTGACAACATAAGGATTGTGTTTTATCAGAACAATAAGGTAGTCACTAGCCAATCTATTTGAAAATAAGCAGCTCCTACTCAGTAGAGTATGTGATGCGTTTACTTTATAAACATACTAATAGTCTTGATGAGAGTTCACCCTGCATTACTTACCATAGCGCCCTTTCTGCAGGTCTTTGGTTCTTTAAAAATGTTCTTCTTTGTCCCCAAAATACACAATGTCTAATACAATAAATTAGCGAAGGTGTCTGGCTAAATTGTACAGGTTTTGCTGTCTATCAGTCCGGATGAAACATGCGCACGTCACTCTATCTATCTCTCTCTCTCGCTCTCTCTCGCCACTCTTGTCTTTCCGTAATCTTGTTTTTGCCTGTCTCACTTCCGGTGCCTGTGTTTGTAAACAGTGACGTCATGTCGGAAGCTAATATCTAATAACCATTTATTACTCAGCAATATTTTCTCTACATTGGCAAAGGGTTTTGTTGACTCTGTTGAATGCTGCTGTAAAATTTGTTTTGATATTTTAATACGTATGGGATACAAATTATTATTAGGTGTCTAGTGGCATCTGGTGGTTGGAGGATGGAAATGCAGGTCCTAGGGGTGGAAATGCGAATAGAATACACCGATCAGGCATAACATTATGACAGGTGAAGTGAATAACACTGATTACCTTTTCATCATGGCACCTGTGAGTGGGTGGGATATATTAGGCAGCAATTGAACATTTTGCCCTTTAAGTTGATGTGTTAGAAGCAGGAAAAATGGGCAAGTGAAGGGATTTGAGAGAGTTTGACATGGGCCAAAGTGCGATTGCTAGACAACTGGGTTTGTGCCAAGGGGGTAATCTAGCGCTCGGAAAGCGTTCCACCCCTAGGGGCTGCCATTGCTAACCAAACCATCACCTGCTGTTAGCATCCCATTGACTCCCATTCATTTTTGAGTCACTTTGACAGTGAATAACTTTACATCAGAGGCGTTTAAAGACTCCATTTGTCCATTGTATATTTCTAAAGAAACACGACAATGTATAAAAGGCTCCATTACCTTGTATCTTACACTATCGCCCCGCAGAAGCTGTTTTTGTAAAAATAGGCTAACGATTGCGTCATAACCAACGCGACCCTGTCGCACAGTTGAGAAATTACCGTATAGACCTGAGGAGACGCTCGCAGGCAATCTTTTACTGTCTATGAGACAGTCGGGGGGACGTGGAGACATGTCCTGGAGACTAGTCTGATAAAGTCAAGGGGGAAGAATGGGTAGAAGCCCATAGTGAGCCAAAAGCAACGGGAGAAAATATTTAAACAACGTGATTCAGCTTTCGCTTTCCACATCTACTAGAAGACTCACAGCTGTCAGACAGGAGGCTCACGTCACATCTACGTCGTCAAGCTCAGTCTGAGCCTGCGCAGTTCGCTCAGCCATCAGGAAGTGAGTGCCCCTAGGTTGACTTCATTATTTCGCCGTAGACGTCAATGGGGTCGCTGTGTCCATTTCTTTTACTGTCTATGGTTTGTGCATCTCCTAAACTTCACCTCTTATGGTGGGTTCCTGGTCTGCAGTGGTCAGTATCTATCAAAAGTGATCCAAGGTAGTGATGGGCAGACCGAGGCTTCGTGAAGCACTGAAACAGTTGAAGCAAATGTGCCGAAGCTTCGAAACAACACCCGACACCCGTCTCCACGACGCCATCTAGTGGACACTTGCGTGTATTGCTCTGAAAGTGATCTACTATGTAAAAAACGTTTTTAACATCGGTCTGACAACTACTTGTTTTTGTAACCTGTAGCCTCCTCATTGTAAATAAATTTAGTTTTTTTTGTCATGAAAAATTAAGATTATTAAAAGAAATAAAGCCACAATGTGTTATTTGTTACATAACATTTTTATTCAAAAAAATATGAATTGCTCTGCTGTTGAAGGACTTGATTGATTTTTTTTTTTTACATATAATTTCCAGCCTTTGAAAAAATGATTAAAAACTATTTTTTCAAATAATTTTATAATCAAGTAGCCTACACACAAATGAGGAAAAATTACTGAAAATTAAGTTAATGGATCATGCATTCTGGGTCAATATACAATACACACATTTCACTTTATGTAGTGTTTCCAAATGGAAATGCTCCCACACCAGATGTAGTACGAGATTTTTGATAAAAAAGCATTGTCATTTCATCATTGCAATATTTTAGAGAGGCATACATTTTTAAGCTTTGATAATTGCAAACGTTTTAAGTAGCCTACACTTCTTTAGTATACAAAATATTAGGCTACATAATCTTGCTCCCCCTCCACTGCATGGCTTTTTTCAAAGACTTGACAGTGGAGGTGGTACACGGGCCCCTTTCAATAAGAGAATGTCCTACATTCAACATCTTTAAAACTCTCTTAAAACAGTGGCTTCTTGAAACCAGAGGTGTACTCATATTTAACTGTCATACATTTATCAATAGTATGTACACTTACACTGTAAATCTAAATGTAGTATAGAGGTGAATGAACAATGTCTTGCCATTTGTGTATTTTTTATTTTATTTTTTAGGTGAATGTGAATGATGTTGAATGATTGTTGGCTGTCTTTGTTATTTTTATGTTATCTGCAGGGACTGCAGACGAAAAATAGTTATTTTTACTAATTCTGGCATATTTACATTGTGAATTTTTATAGCCTACAACAATGTTCATGAATATGCTTGGTCTATTAAATAAACGAATAAAATAGAAATATATATTACCTATGGATATCTAGGATATATCTTCTATATATCTATATAATTCTACATATTTTATAATTCTAAGTTAGCCTATGTGAATGTGTTACTATGCACAATATATCTCACTTAGGCTTTATCACAATCTCTCTCCTCTCACAAAACCCATGAGGTGAAGATGGATTAACTTCTCTTTTAAACTGTGGGGAATGAGGTTCATTCAGATGTGTGACTGTGTGGTTTGTTCCCGCCCCTTTTAATCAAAGCAGTTTCGACCATAGACCGTAAAAAAATATGGACGACTCGACATCATCCGTTTCCGCTTGCCATATTTGAAGCTTTCAGGCGGCCTTGCACGGCGCGGACATCTTGGGACCGAGTCTGCGCAGTAGCGATTTCGGGACCGGAGTTGCGCAGTAGAGTGCAGGAAGTAGAGCAGGAAGTACAGCTGCTATATCAAAAGCCCGCCCACACTCTCGCAGATGCAGAAAAATTCATTATGTTGGTGTGAAATAATCAGTTATGGAAATGTATAAATTAAAGCGAAAGCTCTAATCTGCTCCCAAAAATTTCGAAAAAAGTCTGTTAGTGCCTCAGTGACAACTTCACTCAGAGAAGCCGTCAGTCTCAGCTGTCAATCATGACGTCACACCCCCCGTTTTTATAGCATCAAATAACTAACTCAAACTAAACTTATTTTTAAAACGAACACCTGAAATGAAATCATCGTGATGATAACTGCCTTCAGTGACATAAACTAACTTTGGGGGGAAATTTTTGAACTGTAATTTTATTATTTAGTTTGCCTCGCGTCCATTAGAAATCACAGAGGGGCGGCTATACTGGGACCGGTCACCGGGGGGCAATCGAGGCCCGAAAGCTTCAGTAAATGAGAGGGAGACTGCAGGCTTGGTTTCGACAGGCGCACCTGATGAAACACTTCAGCGCTTCGTTTAGCGGTAGTCACGTGACATGGGTGTGTCGAATCACAGCTCGGAGCAGTGTTTCGAAACATCTGCGCTTCGGGATCTCGACACAGCGTCGAAACGACAGGTTCGCGTCAGCCATCCCTAATCCAAGGAAGAAACAGTGGTGAACCTGGGACAGGGTCATGGGCGGCCAAGGCTCATTGATGTACGTGGGGAGTGAAGGCGGGCCCATGTGTTCTGCTAAAACAGACAGTAGCTCAAATTGCTCAAGAAGGTAATGCTGGTTCTGAGAAAAAGGTGTCACAACACCCAGCGCATCACAGTTTGTTGTGTATGGGACTGCATGTGATCAAAAGATCTGCTGCTAACATCTTGGTGCCAGATACCACAGCACACCTTCAGGGGTCTTGATAGGTCAGGACTGTTCTAGCAGCAAAATGGGGAATCAACTCAATATTAGAAAGATGATCATAATGTTATGCTGGTTCTGTGTAGAATAGAATACAATAGAATAATAAAAAATAAATCTGTCATTGTTTAGTCACCCTGGTTCTTCCAAAACTATGCGACTTTCTTTCTTTAGCAGAACAAAAAAGGTAATGTTAGGAAGAATGGCAGCCTCAGTCCCAATTCACATTCATTGTATAGACAAAATAATACAATGAAATGGGAATGTTGACTAAGGCTGTCAGTTCCACACATTCTGCCTATAACATCTTTTGTGTTCCATATAAAAAAAGAACGGCATACAAGTTTTGAGGGTGAGAAAATAATGACAAAATTGTCTTTCTTTATTTTTTTATATACAAGCAACCTGCCATTAGTATCCAAATCCAAGAGCCCAAATCCTGTTCTGGCATCAGTTTTAAATAAGTAGACAGATACTGATGATGATATATCTTCAAATAACAGTCCTTGAAATGCATTTGATTAACCCTGTAAAACACATCAATAATTAAACTTTTATAAACTTAACTAAAACCGTTTAGAGTGCAGCTACATAACTACCATTATATTATATTGTAATATAATGTATTAGGCCTATATTATATTACATTATATTAGCCTATGTTATATTTTATAATATTATATTATTTGCTGACTGCTTTGCTGCATGCACAATATAGGGTGCATATTTAGTAAATGTTTAACTTTACCAATTAAGTTTTTGTATAACTAGGAATTGTCTGGCAGATGTAAATCATTTATTTTGTCTTGTGTGTTTGATGTGTTGTGTAGCTTGTCATGGTATTTTTTTTTTATCCTGGCATTATAGGTCACTGACCAAATGCAGCAAATCAAATAATTTCATGTTCCAATGTATTGAATATTCTATTGAATGATTATATAATTTGTTATCTTTTCTTTAGAGATGTCTTTATATTCCTGTAACTCTCTGACTTCCTTAAAATACATAGTTACATTTATTATTTTAATATTTATGTGCTAAAAATGTACAATCTGTGCATCACTTAATCAAATACTTATTCACACGAAAGTTGTACTGCTTTTAAGATCAACAAGTACATTTTAGTCCACTGAAAATACCAAAAAAACTTCCATTTTGCGTGCAGGGCGCCAAGTTCAGTCGGTGGAAAGATGGGTCGATGACCTGATGGACGCTGGACTCAGCCAATCAACAAGCAGCACTTACATCTCACAATAGACGACTCCACTCGAAGAAAAGAAGAAGGGGTCGTTAACAAATGCAAATGGAAAGCACGAATGGTAAATATAGCACAAAAGCTACTAACATACAACCATAAATCCAGTAACTAATTTTCTCTATTTCAACAGAAAACAATAGATTGACCACGCCCACTGACGCCAATTATGCACCTGCCACTGGTCCCTCAATCGCCCACAGAAAGGGGGCGGGACTAATGCAAATCGCCCACTAGTGATGTTGGGTGCGGTTGGTTCATGCTGAGCAGCCGGCTAGAAGATTGAGCCCAAACAGCATCGTCTGTTCTTCTTCAAATCTGAATTACGACAAAACTGCTTGTAATTCCAAGAGAAAGAACCCGACCACATACTAGGGGTACGTTTTATTAAAATGTCCTTTTGTTGAGCAATATTTCAATTTTTTTAGTCCAATTTATTTAAAGCATTTCATAATAGGCAAATAAATAGGCATGATGTCCAAGGTTACAAAATACTATATATATAGTATAACGTTTTTTTTACTCGTTAATGTTTTTGCGTCAGGCCTGTTTAACGTTAGGTGTGTTGCTTGCTGGTAAATCATTCTTACCAGTGTTACTGAAGCATCTCTAAAATGCTTTGTCATGAGATGCGCCATCACTATTTTTGGAGCTGCGCGAGCTTGTCTTTTAATAGACGTTCTTTTGAGATGTTGCAATAAACATGCAAGGCTGTTCATGATGGTCATGTCTCGAAACCTCATCCACTGATTCTCTCTGGATATATGGGCGTATTCCGCCGTTGCATTGTGTGAGCAGAGCTAAATCATCCCACGATCGACGCGCGAGACATGTATAGTTCAGCTCATCAGAACAGCTTCATTAGAATTCACATGGTTTTAAATCGCAGCTCCCAAATTGCATGACTGAATTGCATATACTATATTTCTTATGCCACAATTTATAACGATCATAAATATATTAAATAACAAGCTGTTTTATTATTATTATTAGTAGGCTTCTTCAGTATTTTTTCAGTACATTGCTTATACATTTCATTAGCCAATTTACAACTCGCAAATAATATTTTTGTTCATAATATTAATTGCTTTATTTTTGATTAATTTATATCGTAATTTATATATTAGTTTATTATAATATCACAATGTAATTAATATATTTTTTTATTTTACATGTATATTTTAGCCTTTGACCTGCATATGTTTTACAGATGTAAATTGCTCAGGTTTCCCTGGAAATAGCAGGGAACTGAAAATAGCTCATGGGGAAGTCAGGCAGGAGCTCGCTGAGGGAAAATGTAAACAGGTTTTTAAATAGCAAGCAATGCAGTGTATTCTGTGAAATTAGTTAGTTCGATTATTGTGTTTATTTAATTGCAACATTGCATGCAATTAATCCAAATTAATATTTGGATTAATTGATATTTAAGCCGCGACATCAAAACCCCGGCCTCACACTCCTGCAGTATCTCTTAGAATGGTTTACTACAGAACAACTCATTATGTTGGTGTGAAATAAACAGTTATGGAAATGTATAAATTAAAGCTAATGCTCCAATCTCCTCCAAAAAAAGGAAATGCTTCACTCAGATAAACTGTCAATCATGATGTCACACCCCCGTTTTTATAGAATCAAATAACTAACTAAAACTAAACTTTGTTTTTTTTTTAACAAACACTTGAACTTGCATCAGAGTGATAAACAACCTAAAATGACAGAAACCATCAAAAAACGTGTAATTTGTCGTAGTAAAAATTGTAGTTTGTCTTGCGTGTCATTCATAGACTGTAAAATGTAGGGTCTGTAATGTCACCCATAGGATTCTGAAGAACAGTTTTGAAGTTTAAAGTAGAGACGAGCTGGCTGTTGCCATCTTGGCAGCGCATCATCGAACGTCATGCCCGGATAACAGAAAACGGGCAAAGAGGTGGGACGTGGGCGGAGCTTAGGTGACACCATGACTAACAGACAACGGATAAATGGCTATCCACCTGTCACTCAAAGTGACCACGCCCTTAATTATGCAGAACTTTAAGGCTTTATATCATGTAAATTAATGCGTTATAAAAAAAATATCACCCCCCTCACTGTTGTCATGAAGTGCAAAATTAGCCGTATAGACCAAAACCACAATTTGTACCAGACTGTAAACATGTTTTTTTTTCTGATGTAAAGTTGGGCATTTTAACATGGGGCTCAATGAGATTGGTCTCACAATCACCTGGGAGTGATCGAGATGCTTTGGCTTCACTTTTCAGGACGTGTACGGTACACTTGGTCAAAACGATTCCGTTCACACCATAAAATGTAAAAAAAAAATGGACGTAGTGTCCGTGACGTCACCCATAGGATTCCGATAAGCCGTTCTGAAGCTTAAAGTAGGGGCGAGCTGGGCTTTGCCATCTTGCGAGCGAGTCATCGTGTGTCACTCTCGGATAACAGAAAATGGGCAAAAGGTGGGATGTGGGCGGAGCTCAGGTGACGCAATGACTATAGACGGCAGACAAATAGCTATCCACCTGTAACCACGCCCTTAATTATGCAGACTTAAAATGCAGTATTATGCATGCCAGGCCAATTGTTGGCGATGTAACTTTGTAAAGAAACACTACACACCTTGACTGAACATGTAATCACGGTTCACAAAATGTGCATTTTTGTAGTTTACACAGAAACGATAACGGTATTGTTTTCAACAACTTGGATTTTGAAAAACATTGTCATGTAAATTAATGGCCAAAATGCCAACGTTTTTATTTAAAAAAAACGCTGTAATCTCCTTTTTTTATTTTATGTACAGATCGAAATGTTAGACACAGCCAACAGCCAGTTCAACTCCTTCCTGTACTGGAGGCAGCCCATCCCATCACTGGACCTGTCAGAGCTGGAAGACCTTGGCATTTCTATGTCCAAATCCAAGGAAGCAAAGTCGACCAAGAGCTTTCCAAAACCCCCAGGACAGGAGGAAGAAGATTCGGAACTGATGAAGTACTCCACCTTCAACTTCTGGAAAGAGCCCATCGCTAGTATTGAGAACTTGGATTTCAACCTGTTGTTATAAGACACTGCAAAGTAATAATCAGTTTCCGCCCAAAATCTGTGTTTAATGCCAATGTGGCTGCACCAATTCTCTACACCGATCTGATATTGATGAATTAATTACAAGAGTCATGTATTATGTCTTTTCTTGTTAAGCCATGTCAGTGCAACTGTGATTACTTGCTAAAACTATTAAGGCATTACTGAATATGGATGTTTTATGTACACTACTTTACTGCCCTGTAAATTCTACATGACTGCTCAATTGGTTGTGCACATGAAATAAGATTAGGATAGTCGGATCCTAAATCTGCCAATTCATTTCATGTTAAAGGCAAGGGGATTCAGAACAAATGGTAAATCTACAACGGTATAATATTATTGTATGGCAAATTATTTGTAATATTAATGCATACAGTGACTTTAGCTAAACTTAAATTCCACTTGAAGGTGTTTTTGTATTGAAAAGATGTCCATGTAATAATGCACACCACTTTTCACTGTTTCCCCGCCATGTTTGATGACAAGTGTCAGATGCCAATTAAATTGAGCTTGCTGCTAAATGAATGAAAAATGCATTTGTGTTCATGTTTTTTATTTTATTTTTATATATAGGTATAAAATGCATTGTTTCTGAACATTGACTGAGAGGAGAGAGTATACAAAAAAACAAAAGTATGTCACTCATAATTTAACTGCAGTAGATTCTGGTTGAGTTGATCTTTTTTCTTCTTCTTTCCCTGTGGTTAATTGTGCTGAGCTGATAATCACAAGTGTTATGTCACAGCTGAGTAGCCAAGGAAAATGCTATACAGCATAATGTAAAGGTGTGTGTGTGTGTGTGTGTGTGTGTGTGTGTGTGTGTGTGTTATACCAGGCAAAGTTACACATTCAAGATCAAGAGTAATTTCTAAACATCCATAGTAAGAAACCACACAAAGAAAGAAAAGCATATACATATTTTAAAACATAGAACATAAATAAAAAATAGAACGTAAATAAAAATGTAACATTTATATGTATAACAAAATAGATATTAATAAATATTATAAATAAAATAGTAAAATATGTAGGATCTATATAGTTGAATGGGTTGGCTGTGTCTCAAAACCTAGCGAGCTGCCTACCTAGTCACCATTTTTTGGGCGTTATAGGCTCTTGCATTATTTTGAGGGTTCAAACGCACACAATAGGCCCAAAACACGCTGTCTAAGTAGGCAGCTCGGTAGTGCCCGCACCTAACATGCCAAAACATGCTGTCTAAATGGGCAACTCTCTCTGGTAACCTCGCCTACTAGGCCCAAACATGCTGTCTAGGTAGCTTTTCTAGTTTTGAGACACGTCCAAAGCGTCTAAACAGCTTCACTTTTATTTCCGGGGTTAAAGCAGCCGCCATATCTGAATGCGCTTTAAACACAGACATGTTTATGTGCAGCCAGTTCAGAAAAACAGCAGCGAGAACTATATAGTACTTTAATATCACCCTATAGACGTCCGGCAGACAAGCTATAACGGTGAGTTTGATATGCGCAGTCCTCGTTAGCTCGTGGCGCAGATGGAGGATGTGTGTGATCTGCTCGGCTCTGTTTTTGACTCCACATGGCACATGAGTTTGGAATGTAAAATACGTGCTTTAAAAGCGCCGTTAAATATTTGCTTACTGATGCAAACATATGTTTCTGCTTATAAGTTCGTTGTATGTGTTTTTATATGAGTTATTTTGATATATGCGGAGTCTCCCCCTGCTATTTCTGTCCCCTGTTATCATTAACGTTACTCATTTTCTAATGATATGGGCAGAACGGCTGTTGTTTACTAGTTTACTTATTCCAGTATCCTCTTGATCATTTGGTTTATGCTCTGTTCAGCAGTTACTGCACTAGTGTAAATGAATCAGATGTGTTTTTTAAGCATCCCCTGAAAAATAAACGCGAATGACGCGTCGAGATCTGTGCTTAAACGATTAGCATTTTGATGCAAATGTTTTATACAAAGTACAGATATCTTTAAGGAGAGTTGGTAACATTATTTTCTTCCTATTCTTTCAGACATCCACTTTTCCAAAAAAAAAAAATGAAAAATGTATGTAAAATATCGGTCAATATGAAAACTGTAATCTCATAATTTGGTGCACATCTCACACTACAAATGAAATTTGCATGCAGGCAATCACTACACAATTTGAAATTAAGTTAATGATGTTTTGTATTGGTCAGTGGCAGATACATTTTTCAGTCCAATATCTCTATTAGATTAATGACACTATCTTCATATAATAACACAGTTTTTAGTCCCAGTATGGTATGTCTAATCTCTGTCTTTGCCTAGATGTCGTTGGTGGATTTGGGAAAGCGTCTTTTAGAAGCAGCCCGTAATGGTCATGATGATGAGGTCCGGACACTGATGGCCAACGGAGCTCCGTTCACTACTGACTGGGTTGGTCATGTTATCACAAGAAACAATCAATCTGGAAAACGGTGTTATCAATGCTTTTTAAGAATCATAAGCCAATTTATAAAGATCTGACACAATCCTTACATCATATCTGGCACTTATATGTCATTGACATTACCTGCTTGTGAATAGCACTGCCAATCGTCACAAGGCTGTACTACAAGGCAGTAAAATAAATAGAGATGTAGAAGCTTATTTTACATGTAATTATTTTGCAGCTTGGAACTTCTCCATTGCATTTAGCAGCCCAGCATGGTCATTACTCCACTGCGGAAGTCCTGCTGAGGGCGGGTGTCAGCAGAGATGCCCGAACCAAAGTGGACAGGACCCCACTGCACATGGCAGCTACAGAGGGCCATGAGGTCATCGTGGATTTATTAATCAGGGTAAGACAAGGCTTGTCTTGTGTTGTGATGGTTTAAAGGGTTAGTTCACCCAAAGATGAAAATTCTGTCATTAATGACTTACACTCATGTTGTTCCAAATCCATAAGACCTTCGTTCATCTTCAGAACACAAATTAAGGTATTTTTTTTAGTTTACGTTGGCCAGCTCCTGCATTAGCATCACACGCATGCGTCGTGGCGCTCACATGAACAGCATCGGCCAATGGTAAGCCAGCGTTCTGACGTAATTCAGAAGCACTGCACTGTATTTACTACGTCAACAGCGTAGGAGACTGACCAGACGAGAAGAAATTGTTAAATGAAGTATTTTTGTTTTTTGCGAACAAAAAGTTTTCTCAATGCTTCATAACATTACAGTTGAACCATTGGAGTCACATGGACTTTTTTAATGATGTCTTTGCTACCTTTCTGGATCTTGAAAGAGCTCATGGATTTCATCGAAAATATCTTAATTTGTGTTCTGAAGATGAACAAAGGTCTTACGGGTTTGGAACGACATGAGGGTGAGTAAATAATGACAGAATTTTAATTTTTGAACGAACTAACCCTTTAATGTACTGTAAAACATTCCAATTTGTCAAACTGGGGAGATTGATAAAAGTCTCTTTGTATGTTTTAGAGTGGTGCTGACATCAATGCCAAAGACATGTTGAAGATGACCGCTCTTCACTGGGCAGCCCAGCACGGCCACCAGAACGTCGCAGAGCTGTTGATCAAACACGGCGCTGATGTACATGCCCTCAGCAAGTTTGATAAGTCCGCTTTTGACATCGCAGTCGACATACAACATGGAGAACTCATACACCTGTTACAGGTTTGTCATATTTTGAGAGAACGGCAAAACATTAGAGAATATTTTGTGCGTTCTTACACCTGTAGACCACGTTTACTCTGTTCCTAAATGGGATTAAAATTTACAATGTTGCAGTTTCTTCTTAGTTTGGTTTGCTTTCACTATGCAACATTTCTAAATGGAAAACATTTTTAATACAAGTGACACGTGAGTAAACTGTCCTGTCATTGGTCAGAGTGCACCTGATAATGTTTCGGGATTCTGCTCATAACGGTCATCCGTCAGGATGGATCGACAACAGCTCCGCAAGCTTTCTTTGAAGCGTTCGGTATTTTACTTTCATTTTGAGCAAGAGTCAAGGTGTCAAATTCATTGGTGTTTTTGAGTTTTGAACATTTGTTCTTAAATATGTTCATATGACCAAAGTTCAATTAGGCATTTCACTTTTATCTTTGCTACAGGTTAACTGACGACTTATTTTGAGAGGCATTAGCTAAACAAGCACTGCTGCTACATATATAAACTTGCAGTAGGTGATTTCTGAGAAAAAAAACTATGATATTTGAAATCACCCCAAACAAACAAACCCCTCCCTTAATTTCTCTAGGTGTGCTGTCCTGCTAACATTATAACAACAGCATATCTTGGTTTCTTTGAAACGACAAACCCAGTGTTACTCATGTATGAAGTAGAAACAATACAACCTTTGCGTCCGTTTTCAGGCCTTCCTGCTTTAGTATCTCCAGAGCTGGAATGCTTTTCTAATATTAACACAACCTAATGCTCTTGCCTGATCAGAACCCGTCTTTATCCAGTGATATTTCTCTGACCTTTTCTCTTTTGTAATGTCTCTCAGCCATCTTTCTTTCTGCAGTCATTCTTCAAATCTCCCTCTTGCTCAGTCTCTCCTCCCTCATTATTAGTGGACACGCCCCTTACTGCTGATTGGCTACAAGTGTGTTGTGCTGCTCGGTCCGATCCACTTTCAACAGCGTTTCTCAGAGATTACATATTGCACCTTTAATTAACAATCATATATTGTGATACAGCTTTGTTCAATGGTCTGATGGGTCAGATTTCTTTCTCTTTCCACAAGTGAATCGCTCCAGAGTTTGGGCGGAGATCACCTCGTTTAGGCTATCTGACGAATTTTTGGTGAGAATCTGAGCATAATTTCCTGATTTCACAAACAGGGTTTCGATTAACTTAAATGCCCCAGGATTAGGGCATTTAAGTAACATTTATAAACATGTCTTAGTGAAAAAGATTACTGGTGTGCATCTTTTAAAATTTGTGTGCAATTTTAAGATGTCAGTGCAAGTTGCTTTCAGTTAAAACAGCTTATACATACCTATCTTAGTCTGGGACTAGGCTGTGAAACCGGGGGCAAGTGAACCAAACTAAGGGAGAAAATGCACCAGGTTCCAAAACAAATACTCCAAATGAGCCAGGTGTGAAAAACACCCTAAGAAATGTTACTCCTATATCCTCATTTTGCCTTTTAGGAGGGAATGCAGAATCAGGTGAACAGGAATGCCGAAGCATCTATCATAAACGGGAACTCCACCCCACAGTTCATCATTCAGGGCGTCCCGAACATCCAAGGGGGAGTCGTCAGCCTCAGTGACTTGATCAAAGCCAACTCAGGTTTGATGCGACTAGAAAGTAATTGTGCAATAAACGAATGTAATAATTATGAACATTGTTGGCTATTTTATTATCTTTAATTAAATTTGAAACGACAATTGCTTTTTGCTTTCTCATGATGTTTAGGAGACACAGAGGAGGCCATAGCTGTCAGTTCCTTGGACTCGAGTATCCAACAAGTGGTGAATGAATCGGGTCAGAGGGTCATTACCATATTAACAGATCAACATGGAAACCTGCAGACAAATGGACTCGGCCAACCGTTCTTTGTCACAATGCAGGATGGACGGCAAGGTATAAATAACTATTCTTATTTTGGACTTTGAACTAACTTGGAGCACTTCTCAATGATATACTTTTAAGATTTATATATAGTTTTGAGTATTTTACACTCGCTAAGCCTGCATTTATTTGATCAAAAATATAGCAAAACAGTATAATTGTGAGATATTAGATTAAAAAAAAATCTTTACAGATCAATGTATGATCAATCACATGATCAGTTTGATACACCCTAACTTAAAGGGATAGTTCACTAAAAAAATGAAATTCTGTCATCTACTCACCCTCAAGTTGTTCTAAACCTGAATTTTTTTCTTCCTCTGAACACGAAGGAAGACAATTATACAGGTTTGTAACAACTTGAGGGTGAGTAGATGACAGAATTTCAATTTTAGGTGAACTATCACTTAGTTCATCCAAAACTGAAAATTATCCCATGATTTATTCGCCCTCAAGTCATCCTAGGTGTGTATGACATTCTTCTTTCAGTTATATTTAAAAAAGTCCTGGCTAATCCAAGCTTTATAATGACAATGACTTGTTGGGTCATTTTTGAAGTCCATAAAAGTGCATCTATCCATCATATAACTGCTCCACACGGCCCCGGGGATTAATAAAGTCTTTCTGAAGCGAAGTGGTGCATTTGTGTAGGTGCTGGTGCCTGTGGTCACCCGTGGGTACCCGTGGTTAGGAGTCATCCAAAAATATTTTTTATGATATTCTGGTCGCGGTCGGTCAGGTCATTTGAAATAAACATGACCCAAAATGCCAGATTTCCCAGCACGTTGAGCTGAGCAATGCTATTGTAGCCTACCATTTTAATAGGCTATCCTTTTTTAAACGCATATAGCCTAGCTCAGTAATGTCCCACACGATCACATGGTAATCCGTATCAATAATACAAGTGTGCAATCTTGTGGAATGTATGCCAAAATGAGTTTTGCCTTGCATATACTACAAAGTTTTTCGCATGCATATGATACACACTTTATGGCGTGTAGCCTACGTATATGACACGCTCTTGGGTAGGATGGGGGTGGTGGGGTGGTTGGTTTGTGCGTATAATACACCATAAAGTGCACGCGAAAAACCATGCATTAAACTCATTTAGGCGTATGCATTCCAGGGCGGGATTTTTATTGGGAAAGTTCTTAATTGTTAAGAAAATGAAACAAAATAAATGAATAAATCAAGTCTTTATCACACAACACTAGGCTATATCATACAGCATTCAGAAAAAAAACAGTTTGTGACTTTGCGCTCCTAAGGGCTTTCACACTTTTTCAAAAGTGGGCTCTCTCTTACCATGTGCTCCATACACATGTTATAAGCTAATCTGTTTTTAGAGATAAAACGGTTACATTCGATTTTCATGAAACGCATCCCAGAGAACGATCTACTCTGTAACTAGGGGTGTAACGATACGCGTATTCGTATTGAACCGTTCGGTACGAGGCTTTCGGTTCGGTACGCGGTACGCATTATGTACCGAACGGTTCTTGGACTAATTAATTAGATTTGGAAAATAAAAAAGTGTGTGAAATATAATAATATGCGTTCAACAAGGTAGCCCAATAACAAAAACGACATAACCGGCAATGCCCCTGACACCGCCGAAGTGAAAGGAAAAAAAAAAACCACCAAATATGTTTTAGGCTGCTCAGGTGCTCGCTTACTGAGTAGGCTACGCGCTGAATGCTCGTGGCAAAATGGCTATTGCGTTTAACAAACCAGAAATAGAAGATCCTCCAATAACCAACATGTCTGGTGTTTGGGTGAACTTTGGATTCTTGGTAAGCTATGATGGTGTTGGCAAGATTGATGGATTAAAAAACAACGGTATGTCGCATTTGCTGATGGTACAGCAGCGGGAATAATTCATGTCATGTCAATCAAAGTCGACAACAAGACGATCTTGTTGTCTTTACGCCGACAACAAGACGATAAAAAGGAGAAACAGCCACAAACTATCCCACAAACTATCCCCGCAGCATTTAGACAGACATTTCCAACTTATTCAAATGGCAAAAGACATCACTGCGGCGAGTGGTCCATTTATAGCCGCGGATATGAGACCTAACGCCCGTTTCACACATACTCCGTCTGCAGTGCGTGTGCGGTGCGTATTTTTTTCCGTACCCATGTTAACGGATTACAGTTTTCACACTGCACGCGGATGCGGTCCGTCAGTCTGTTCCAGGAGCGTTGCGTCTGCAGCAGTGCACGGATCGTTTGCGTACCGAGTCTATTTTTTGCTGCGCTGCGCTGCGTTGCTGCATTAAAGTGGTAGAACATTGTTCGCATTAAAATAAACATGTACTGACGCGAAAATCTAGTAATTTCACCACAGATGCATATCATTTAAAATATACTCTTGTTTCAAAGTCAACACATAGCTTTTTTTTTCTCAAGTAAAGCAACAAAACGACACCTTACCTGGCATTTAGGTTAAAAAAAAGTGCCATAATGGAGAGCACTCTTGGCGGTGAAAAGCAAAGTTCTTTTTGACCTGCAGGATTTCTTTTAAAAGGGTGTAAAAACGAAAGTAAAGACTAGAGTCGGCTGTTTTTGAATGGACTATTGTAAGTTTCTAATTTAAAATGTTTGTGATTTAAGGCTATAAACTATGTTTAAATGTTTTGCCACTTGTGTGAGCTAAATCTAAAGTATATAAATATGAATAAATGAATCTAATAAAATGTTGTTTAAATGTAGTAGGCTACGTAACCTGACTTCTATGAAAGAGTAAACAAAGAGAATTGGAAATCTGACGAGGCATGTTTAGTAAAAACTTTTGGATTTTAAATAAAAAATAATGAATAAATGCTGTGTTTGTGATATGCAACAGCGGATCAGTTGCGGACTGCAAACACAGCATATGTAAAGCACTACAGGGTGTGGGGCTCCTGCAACGCACACGCAACGCAACGCAACACGCACCGCACACGCTAATGTAAAGAGCTAATGTCTTATTCCTGTAACTACATAGAAGATGGGTAAAATCATACAAAAAAAAATCATACTTTGTTAGTTTTAATAAAAAAATAATAAAAAAAGGTAATTTCTGCCAATTTTTTCTTTTTGCTGTATCTAAAACATACTGAACCGTACCGAACCGAACCGTGACACCAGTGTATCGTATCGAACCGAACCGTGAATTTTGTGAACCGTTACACCCCTATCTGTAACCATGTATTAATTATCCCTAGGTTAATTTCCCACCGGAGTTGTCCTTTAACCAATCATTATATTATTGAATTGTGTGTGTGTGTGTGTGTGTGTGTATCTATACATCACTGCTGTCTTGACATTCTTATACCTTGAATTAAGGATGTTCCTCTTTGATTTTTTTTTATTTTTTATATCAGTTTTGGCAGTTCCAGCCAATCAAATCACAGAGGAAGTGGTAGAGGACTCTGAACCTCCTGCTCGCAAAAGGAAAATTGAAGTTTCATCCAATAATGCAGAGACTGGTGAAACGGTGAGTACTATATGATATAAAGCCGTGTGTGTGTGTACAAGCATACTGCTATATGTTAATGAACCTTACGAGCAAAGCCATCAGATGTTAGTTACTGATCACTTTGTTCATCACCCCACCCCACTCCATGTCCATTTTATCTTCAATCTCCAGGAGCATCTCCAGTGGCAGTTACAGGAAGCTAACAGGAAAGCCCAATCCTATCGCCAACAATTGCTCCGCAAAGAGCAGGAAGCCGAGGGCTACCGCATGAAACTGGAGGCC
This sequence comes from Pseudorasbora parva, assembly GCF_024679245.1. NCBI lineage: Eukaryota > Metazoa > Chordata > Actinopteri > Cypriniformes > Gobionidae > Pseudorasbora > Pseudorasbora parva. The sequence goes on from NC_090190.1 coordinate 34,552,609, forward strand.
ATGTCAAACGGACAGACCAACGGCACCACGGCTCTGGACCAGGAGCACATCGTGTTTGTGCAGGAGGAAGTCTGTAACGAAGAAACAACGGAGGGAGAAGAGGAAGTTGTCATGTTTTCAGAAGGTGGCGTAGTCATTAAAACAGAAGAGATCGAGTGTATGGACGAGCAGATCACTCTAGTGGAAGCCACGGCGGGTCACACGGAAGTCATCTCATAAAAGAGCACCCAAGAGGGTGGACTCCATGCTCAAGAAACCAAAGAGTGCTTCGGCACGGTTTTGGTTCGGTTCATTTGATTTTCCAGCAATTGAGTCCTTTTTCTTGTAATTTATTTCCTTGTTCTGTTTTGGTTAATGTTTCTTGCTTCAAATGAAAGTTCACAAAGAAACAACCACAATGTGCATCATATGCACACACTTGACCAGGGAAGATGATTCTTTCTGGGAGTCTGTATCTGCAGTGTCCTAAGAAGTGGTCACCCATCAGTTGTCCTAGATGGGGTTCTTCAAAACAGCTGGAAAAGGTTCACTCAGGATGGAACTTTTTGCTAATTGCATGTCTTTCAAGCTCCCCTAGAAATGTAGCTGCCTTATTCAGACAGTTAGTTTCATCACTTCTGAAATTAAACAATGAAAATTCATCTCCGAATGCAGCAGTGATATGTGTTCTATGCATTGGATATAAATGAATGCACCAGTTTCAAGAATTTAATTTGTAGGCAATCTGTTTTTTGTTTTTCTGTTAGACCATTTAAAATCTGTAGGTGAATTAAAGTGCCTTGGAGTTTTTTTTGGTCATGTTTAGTTGTCATACATAAAGGATTATACATGAATTATTGCATATATATATATATAGTATTTGTTAAAATGGGTATAAAGCATAATTCCCATTGAACATTTAACTCACATTCCTTATGTAACATGTATTTGTTTTCTCTCAATATGTATAATATGTTTGCTATTTTGTTTTAGTTGCGTTGAATCTAAAGTTGAGAGCTCTTGTTCACAATGACAGTTAAAGGGACAGGTCACCCAAAATTACATTTGTCATCATTTACCTGCCCTCAAGTTGTTGTTCTTTCTGTTGCTGAACACAAAAGAAGATATTTTGAAGAATGTCAGCAACAGTTGATTGGGCCCATCACTTCCATATTACGGGGTCCGTCAACTGCTTGGTTACTGACATCCTTCAAAATAACATCTTGCGTGGTAAACAAGAAATTAATTTACAGGTTTGGAACAACTTGAGGGTAAGTAAATCATGATAGAATAAAACAATTCGGTGAGCTATCCTTTTGACAGCGCTTTCACAAATGTAGAAAGTCAGATTTCAGTATCAGGATTTTGTATCCGTCTAGCTAGCCTTTATACTGTGTAATGTCATCTCCCGGAGCTGACAAAATAATAGTTTTTTGAGGCACATAATCTGAGATATTGATGCATTAGCAAGACTTTTAAATTTAATTCGATTTTGTGCTATATAACAAAAAATGTGATAATAAATGATGCGTGTCAAGGACATAATTGTAGTGACCTCAGAAGAATGGTCAATTTGAATCAGTTTTGATTGCTTCTCACATAAGAAATGTCATTATTTTCTTTTTAAAACGCTCAAATTATGAATGTTTTTTTTATGTAAAGACATCACCGTCCTCGCTTTGTAAAAATGAACCACAGTAATATACTGGCACTACGATTTATGGACCTCCACTGGTGTAAAGGAAAAACCTTGAGTTTAGAGTTTCTCCCACTTGCTTAAATGTATAAAGCTTTTGACTTATTTTTGATTAAAAATGTTGCAAATATCAATTGTAGGCTTCTGTGTATATTTTCTACTGCTCATATTCTTTTCAACTCAAAAGTAGCTCATAGCACATTTAGGTCACCGATGCAGTTCAAATGTTTTGGGTTGGTAAGATTTTTAAATGTCTCTTTCTCAGCAAGGCTATTTGATTAAAAATACAGTCAAAATAGTAATATCAAAATAATTTCTGAGAATTTTAAACATCATTACTCCAGTTGTCAGGGTCACATGATCCTTCAGGAACTCTAATATGCTGATTTGGTGCTCAAGAAACTTATTAATAAAAATTTTGCTGCTTAATATTTGTTTGACATTTCAGGATTATATGGTATTAAAAAGTTTGAAAAAAGAACATCATTTATTAGAAATAGACTTGTTTTATAACAATATACGTCACTTTTGATCAGTTAAATCTTTTTCAAAAATGTCTTACCCCAAACTAGGTAGTAGAGAGGATACAAAACTTGCAATAAAGACACCGTTATATAAAATTGTTTATTCTTGCTAATTCAGGTACAATGAGCAAAATTAAGAAATCTGTATACAAAGAAGCAAGACCCATCTATTAAAGGACATAATGCAAATAAAAACAACAAAGGTTTCAAAAAGGTCTTCACATTAGGGTTTAGGGAGGCATTGGTGCTCTCATTGGACCCCTTGGTGGTGCAGGAGGACGTGGCGGCAAGGGAGGCCCCCTCTGAAATCCGAAGGGGGGAGGTCTGGGTGGGCCGGCACCGTAACCTGGAGGTGGCATTGGTGGAGGCCCCCTCATACCTGGATGCATTGGTGGACCTGTAAAAAAAGAGGAGGAATTATTGCATCAACAACATTATGTATATTTTGCTTCCGTATAAATGCACAAGCCAATTCTTTACACACATACCCATTGGGGGACCGAACGGTCCTCTGGGAGGGACACCCATGGGGGGAGGAGGCATGCCGGGTGGAGTAGGTGCTCTTTGTTGCGTAGATCCAGGCGGGCCAGGCGGAGGAGGCACCATTCCGGGAGGTCCCGACGGAGGCATCGGCATTGGTGGCATTCCTGGTGGATGCATTCCTCCAGGGAAGGGTGGGGGTCCCGGCGGGTGGCCCCCTCCACCCTGTGATGAGGGAGTACCTGGTGCAGGAGGCATCGGCATACCAGGCGGCATCCCAGGTGGCATTGTGCCAGGAGGTGGAACAGGTGGGAAAGCACCAGGAGGCGGCATCCCTGCAAGATCAAGGTACAGAAAAATTGATGCAAAAGACATTTATTGTACCAAAAATAACACCTCCCAGCATCATATTTGTTGAATGAAAGCCAATACTTGTTTCATACTAATTTTGGTGTGTGATAGGGCTGTGCGATATTGAAGAAAATGTGAAATGCAATACCTTGTTAAAGTGTTAGTTCACCCAAAAATGAAAATGTGATGTTTATCTGCTTACCCCCAGGGCATCCAAGATGTATGCGTGTTTGTTTCTTCAGAAGAACACAAATGAAGATTTTTAACTGCAAACGTTGCTCGTATAATGCATGTCAATGGGTCCGTTTACATACACGTTCTTAAGCCGATTATGCCCAATAAGCCGACAATGAACATGGTCATGTAAACGCGGTAACCCGTTTTCTTTTGTCGGAGTAATGTCATAAACAGCGTAAGCATAAACCGGTCGGGACAGGTAGTTTTCTTCCTCTTACCTCGATTTCGCGCTGCATGTAAACGCATTAACCTGCTTTCTGTCGGCTTATTGAAGTGCGCATGTGTGATATGCATCCAGACAGAGCAAGCGAGCATTTTGCATGAAATAAGGACATATATCACAAACGCAGACTCGTTTAAGACCCAGAAAATTTTAAAGAGGTGTTCTCTTTTCTCATGCAGCAGAAGTAGCCTAGAAGAGGTTCAGTCAAAACGCTGCATCTGTAACTGCATGAGGGATAATATGAACCGTAAATCTTCCGCTGACACTGCGCATGCTTTATGTAACATCAAAACTGACGTAACATTTGGAATACTCCGAGTCAGATATGGACATTATTATTTTTGACGTCACTACAAGGAAATAACCTGGTTTATAAATAAAGTCATGTAAACACGGTTTACTTGTGTTGTCAGTATACTGGTTTGCATGTAAGCGAGGAAAACAGGTTATTTCAATAAGCTGATTTTTTTGGAGTTATCAGCTAACTGGTGTGCATGTAAACGCACCCAATGGGGTATAATTCTGAGAGTAAAAAACACACAGACATACGAATCCATATTAAACCCTGTGGCTCGTGGCGACCAATTGATGTCTTAAGACACAAAACGATGGGTTGTGTGAGAAACCAAACAGTTCATGTTATTTTTTACCTCATATCAAACAAATCTCAGTATTCCCAACGCCATTACTACCACTAGACAAGGTCAAAACCTGGCACGATCTCATATATATATATATATATATACACACATATTGATAGCAGGTTAACAAATCTTCATCAAATTTTAATTTTTGGGTGAATCATCCCTTTAAATAATGCAATATGATATTGCCTTAAGTGTGTAAAATGTATTTAAATTATATTAAAATATTATATATATATAAAAACTGAGAATGATACCATTTATGCGTTTCACATTTTTCTGGGAAAAGAAAGCATCGCTACAACTTTTGAAAGTGACCAGCAGTGTTTTAGCAAAAATGTATGTCACAAATCTGACAATATCATTTTAACATCAATGTAAACAAACAAAAAATCTAATGCAGATATTTAAATACTAAAAAATCTTTGCTTGACTTGATATCATATAGTTATATTAACCTAAAACTTAATATCAAGAACATCCTGAACCTGAACAAGGGGTGGATGACCTAAAGCGTACACTTTTCACAATGTTGAAGTAGCCTTTTAAAATCCTTCAGATATTACGTGCCGTTGCGATATGCATATCGCGATAAGTACATTTGCGATATATTTTGATATATTGTGCAGCCTTAGTGAAAAACGTCACTCTCTCACACAAAAATGGTGCACATCACTTTGTGAGAGAGTGTGATGTGTTTTTCACACACCAAAATTAGTAAGAAACAAGTCTTTGGAGCATTTTTGCTTTTGACAATGCCATAATTCCTACAACCGTTTGTCTCAGGCGATTTTCACATGTATGACATTATTTTATGTCTAATCCTGATTTCAAGGTTAAACTTATGGCCAGAGATGGAAAAAAAAAGCAAACCTGATCCAGATGTTTCCTGCTACATCCTTACAGTAAAAATAACAGTTTATAATAAAATAACACATTTTGTGGGGGAAACGCATAAGCTTGTTTATTATTATACGTTTTTTAATGTCTTAAGTATTTGAAGTTTCAACTCCTTTGCAGATTCCAAGTTAAATTACACATTTTCTTTTTGTCATAAATTTAACTTTTTTGCTTCTGTTAATTTGATATGCGAGTTTTTTTTTTTTTAAACCAAATCTTAAAAGTTATAGATTACTTTCCTTCCCCACAAAATAAGAATTAAGATTTTTTTAGGAAGATTGTTTAGGTTTATGATATATATATATGCATTATATATATATATATATATATATATATATATATATATATATATATATATATATATATATATATATATAAAAACGTCAGAAAGGGTTGAATACCCTCATAATATCTAACCTGGCATTGGCATCCCTGCTCCCATGGCGGTCATGACAGGTGTGGGCATGGAGGGAGGCGGTGGGGCGTCTGCGAAAAGCTGATGGGGGCGATCGGCCTGTGAAAGTGGATTCTGGGCGGCCAGGAGGCGCTCTGCAGCTGAACCGTGCCTTTCACCCTTTGAGTCCTTCTTAAAGGCGTATGAAACCGTGATGGGCCGATTGCAGAGATACTGGCCGTTCATGGCCTCAATAGCTGCATCCGACGCATCAAAACTGGCATAGTTGATGAAAGCGTAACCCTTCGAGTTGCCTGTGTCCGGGTCTCGCATGATCTTCGGTGTCTGAAGGATCACACCGAAAGCGCTGAAAGTATCATACAGGAGTTTCTCGTCAATCTCAGGGTCTAAGTTGCCAATGAAGATGTTGGCGCCGACGTCGAGGTTCTTGTTGTGCGCCGAAGCCTTGTTGACTCGAATGGGTTTGCCATAAAGTTTGATCATGTTCATGATCTTTATGGCGTAGTCTGCATCCTCTTCACTGAGGAACTCCACAAAACCATAACCTGAACAACAGACACCAACATCAATTTAAAGCATAAACAAAATCATTCATCTGAACCCTCAATGAATGATATGAAAACTCACCCTGATGTTGCCCTGTTACCCTGTCTTTGGGCATGTGTGTGTTTACAACAGGTCCAGCTTGCAGGAAAAGCTCCCATAAAAGAGGTTCAGAGACCTTCTCATCCAGACCACCCACATATACAGTGGCATCTGAAAATAAAATATGATCAAAATAAACACTACTGCACTGGACACAAACATATGGCGGTCTATAAAATACGCATTACTGTTGTTATTATTATCACTGGCGATATGTATATGCATATATTATACTGTTTTGGTAACTTCATTTAAATTAAACCTCACACTTTTCTTTGTTATTTGTTTTAAGCAAGCGTATTTGAATGAATGGAAGTGAGCAACTTAATGCTAGTAGAGAGGACAGGACGATCTTAAAAAGTTGTGCCGCAATACTTTTCTTGAACAGTATATAAAAGTATCCTTACGAATTTGCACGCATTAAATTTACCTTGATTTCGTTCTGAAATCGGTCCCGCCGCCATGATGAACCCGGCGTGTGTACTGTACTGGCGGAAGCGCTTCTTTTTCCTCCGTAGCGATTCGCGGTACAAAACAACACAATGGCACCACGTCAGCGCGGTGCTGCCGCCTACAGGACAGGAGGTTGAACGTTCATGCCTTTGTGACTCAAATTAGTTTTACTGCGTTCTTGGCTTTTCTTTTTTATGAAAGTGCCTTATTTTTTGCTTTTAATACAATAACTATAATATGATAAATAAATATACCAGCGTTTTAGGACCTAGATTGTACAGACCTAGACTGACTGGGCATCTGTCTGGGGCAACCTAGCACACAGTAGGCTACAGTATTGTTTACAATACAAAAAGTAACAAAACTGTCCTTAAAAAGGGCAGTTTATTAATATCACCACGAGCTTTGTATACATATCAATATGCAAAATAATTAATATGACAATGATTTAGTAAATGACCAGCAGAGGTACATTTTAACAATCTAAAACAGCATATGCTAGTTTGGTATGTTTTGAAGCATGACATGGTTTGAGCTGCTTTAAGCTGGTCCCAATTAGCTCCAGCTCAAAACTAGCTTATAACCATCTCAGGACCGGTTTAAAACAGCTCATGACCAAAGGACCAGCACAACTGGGCCAGCAGATGTGCTACCTTCTTCTTCTTCTTCTTCTTCTTCTTTTTTCTTTTACCACAAAAAAGTTCATAGTAGTATCTTAAGGTACATATTTGTACTCTAATCTAGACTAATATGCACCTTGTAGGAGTAAAAAAGTACAAATATGTCCTTTCAATGGTACTAAGCTGTTGCCCTAAAGGTAGTATTTTGACACCCTTTTCTGTGTGCAATATAGCTGTTTTTTCAACAGTGATAAAAGAAACACGGGGCTAAACAGGTACATTTTCATCAAAATAAAGTCAATTTGTTTTTTCAATTAAAGTTTTTGTAGTAGGACATTCCTGTTTTCATGTCATACGTAAAACCCTGTTTATTATATGTTTACAAGAACATATATAAGGGTCTGAATTTGACATTTTGACCTGTAACAGGATGGCTGGTTTTATGACTCAGCTTTATGTCTGGTTTGCAGATGTTCAGAACAGGATTATGTGCTGGATTGAGAAGCGATTGTGATTTAACAGTTTTGTGTGAGATCATTAAGTCACTCCCGCATTGTGTGTCAGTGGTTCTACCTGTTTCACCTGCTCTCCCACCCCAACTGTCTCAAAGAAGAGTCTGGCCGTGTGGAATCTGCCTTTAGACCAGCACAAGAATGGATTCATGAAGCTTTTCAGAAACTTGAGCATCTGCTTTTCTCCTCCCAGTGGATTTTAAGCTAGAGTAACACGTAAGCACTAAATACAGACTGACACATTACTGCAAGGGTGAACATGGGGACAGATTTAGCCTACAACTTTGTCTTCAAAGGTAAGTTTGATTCATTTGGTTAAATCTCAGACTGTTTTTACAATGATCATTGAAACCCATGATAATATACAGCCTATAATAAATGAATAATGCATGAATACATGTTCTCTTTCTGTGTTTTAATATGAATTGTATTAATTTTGTTAGTTAGAACAAAACCAAGCCTGGCTTTTTGTGTCCTTCAGTGGTTTTAATTGGGGAATCAGGGGTTGGAAAGAGCAACCTACTGTCAAGATTTACCAAAAACGAATTCAATCATGACAGCCGTACAACCATTGGGGTGGAATTCAGCACTCGCTCCATTCAAGTGGATAATATTACCATCAAGGCCCAGATCTGGGACACTGCGGGTCTAGAGCGCTACAGAGCTATTACCTCAGCGTAAGTCCCTCATTATGCCATCTCAAACTATCTTTAATCCTATACCTCTGATCAATGTATGTTCAAATGAATTCTTATTTAAGATTCTTGAGGCTTTGGAATTTTTAGGGGCCAAGCACCGAAGGTGCGGAGGCACCTATTGTAACCGTAGCCGTTCCTATTATTATTAGGGGCCAAGCACCGAAGGTGCGGAGGCACCTATTGAAATCGTTAGTGTTCCTATTATTATTCTGCTTCTTCTTCTTCTTCTTTTTCCGCCATAGGAGTCTCTGGCAGCCCATAGAACCGTATGGTAAAAAGTTGTGAAATTTGGCACACTCATAGAGGCCAGTCTGAGCTGTCACTATAGCAAATTTGGTGCCTCTAACTCAATCCCTCTAGCGCCACCACCTGTCCAAAGTTTCACTCATATTTATGCTTATAACTTTTGACCCCTAAGGGCTAGAAACAAAATTCTTTTTTCATCGGATTCCTTGGCTCAAGCCGATTCGATTTCACCCTATGATGTCATTTTCCGGTATGCAAATTTTCCCGCCATTTTGAATTTTCTGAAAAACCTACTTTTTCGAACTCCTCCTAGGCCGTTGCTCCGATTTTCACGAAAATTGAAACAGATCATCTTCAGAGCATGTTGACAAAAAGTTATGGAATTCAAGTTGATTCGTCCAATCGTTTTCAATAAACGCACAAACAAATTTTACGTGGAGGTTGCAAAAACACACTAAAGGCTATATCTCCGCAACGCTTTATCGTATTCAAACCAACCTTGGTACATGTCATCACAAGCATGACTTGAAGCAACATGCAGCGTTTCGGCGCAGCGCCACCTACCTGTCCGGAGATACGAAAAATGCCTATTTTGGCTTATAACTTCTGAACCGTTTATCCAAAAATCATAAAATTGGTCTCATTAGATTCAGGGCGTCATGCCGAGTCGACTGATATCCAATTTTACCATGTCGGCCATTTTGGATGTCGGCCATTTTGAATTATGTGCAAAAATGCTGTATTTTATGAACGCATGAACAGATTGTTATGAAACTTGGTATGGGTCATCACCACGATGCCCTGAAGTAGCCTGAGAAGTTTCGAAACAGCGCCACCTAGTGGAGAATTTTTTTTTTCAAACGCTTATAACTTTGGGTGTGGTTGACATATTTTGATGGGAGTGTGTTTTTTGGTCTCCTGAATCCTTGCCGACTCCAACGATACCAGACTTGCCAGGTTTCGGCATATGGTTTGCGCAGAGTTGTAATTTAGTGCTTAAAAAACATTTGCTGATATCTTCGAAACCGCTAGTCCGATCGAGACGAAACCAGCCTCAGAAGTTCGGAAACATAGGTCGATAGCTATACGCTAATGCCCAAATCTCAAAATATTGATAGTAAGGGGTAGTAAAATCCAATCAAAGTCAGGTGTCAGTCATTTTTTACGTGTTTTTTCATATAAATGTCTATAACTCCAAAACAAAATGAGATATTTTCACCAAACTTGACACACATATGTATGGGCTCACTACGAGGACACATAAAAAAATTGGTGGGATTGTGCCTCTTGGTGGCGCTATAATAAAACAAAACATGAAATTCCCATTGACTTCAATGCAGTATTACGGTTTAAAATGCTAATGCTATAATTTAAGAATGCACTAGTGTATCGTTACAAAACTCGGTATGTGTCTTCCGCTCTATGTCCCGAAGATATTCAAAAAGTTTCGGGGCAGCGCCACCTTGTGGTCAAAAGTTGTAATAAAATGTACAAAAATGCTAATAACTTTTGATTAAATTAGCCTATTGTAATGAGACTGGTCATAATACATTCATTGGCTCATGCCGAGAAGATAGATACCAATTTTGCCATATTTTGCAAACCTATCTGTGCTCCATCTTGTTATTTGTTAAAAATCTACTTTTTCAAACTCATCCTAGACCGTTTGTCCGATTTTCACCAAAATTGATCCGTATCGTCTTCAGACCATGCTGACAAATACTTATGGATTTCGGATTGATAGACAAAACAGTTTTCATATACCACTGCAACAGAGTTGAGCCATGATGCAAAAATTACTCTTGAGGCTGTATCTCTGCAATGCTTTGACATATTGACACCAAACTTTGCATGTGTCATTGTCATCTCAATCTGACTAAACCACATCAGTTTCGTAACAGTGACACCTATTGGTCGAAAGTGATAAACCATTAAACCATTATTATTGACTGTATTTAAAATTTGACTGCTATTTTGCCTAAAATCAACTTAATAGGTCCTTAATGGCTCATTGTTGCAGTTGGCTTGAGACTTCCAGCCATGCTGGCATGTCTTGTCTTCTTCTTTGCGCTTGGCCCCGATAATGGCTGCTTGCAGCTATATTTATTATTATTATTAGGGGCCAAGCACCGAAGGTGCGGAGGCACCTATTGAAATCGTTAGTGTTCCTATTATTATTCTTCTTCTTCTTTTTCCGCCATAGGAGTCTCTGGCAGCCCATAGAACCGTATGGTAAAAAGTTGTGAAATTTGGCACACTCATAGAGGCCAGTCTGAGCTGTCACTATAGCAAATTTGGTGCCTCTAACTCAATCCCTCTAGCGCCACCACCTGTCCAAAGTTTCACTCATATTTATGCTTATAACTTTTGACCCCTAAGGGCTAGAAACAAAATTCTTTTTTCATCGGATTCCTTGGCTCAAGCCGATTCGATTTCACCCTATGATGTCATTTTCCGGTATGCAAATTTTCCCGCCATTTTGAATTTTCTGAAAAACCTACTTTTTCGAACTCCTCCTAGGCCGTTGCTCCGATTTTCACGAAAATTGAAACAGATCATCTTCAGAGCATGTTGACAAAAAGTTATGGAATTCAAGTTGATTCGTCCAATCGTTTTCAATAAACGCACAAACAAATTTTACGTGGAGGTTGCAAAAACACACTAAAGGCTATATCTCCGCAACGCTTTATCGTATTCAAACCAACCTTGGTACATGTCATCACAAGCATGACTTGAAGCAACATGCAGCGTTTCGGCGCAGCGCCACCTACCTGTCCGGAGATACGAAAAATGCCTATTTTGGCTTATAACTTCTGAACCGTTTATCCAAAAATCATAAAATTGGTCTCATTAGATTCAGGGCGTCATGCCGAGTCGACTGATATCCAATTTTACCATGTCGGCCATTTTGGATGTCGGCCATTTTGAATTATGTGCAAAAATGCTGTATTTTATGAACGCATGAACAGATTGTTATGAAACTTGGTATGGGTCATCACCACGATGCCCTGAAGTAGCCTGAGAAGTTTCGAAACAGCGCCACCTAGTGGAGAATTTTTTTTTTCAAACGCTTATAACTTTGGGTGTGGTTGACATATTTTGATGGGAGTGTGTTTTTTGGTCTCCTGAATCCTTGCCGACTCCAACGATACCAGACTTGCCAGGTTTCGGCATATGGTTTGCGCAGAGTTGTAATTTAGTGCTTAAAAAACATTTGCTGATATCTTCGAAACCGCTAGTCCGATCGAGACGAAACCAGCCTCAGAAGTTCGGAAACATAGGTCGATAGCTATACGCTAATGCCCAAATCTCAAAATATTGATAGTAAGGGGTAGTAAAATCCAATCAAAGTCAGGTGTCAGTCCTTTTTTACGTGTTTTTTCATATAAATGTCTATAACTCCAAAACAAAATGAGATATTTTCACCAAACTTGACACACATATGTATGGGCTCACTATGAGGACACATAAAAAAATTGGTGGGATTGTGCCTCTTGGTGGCGCTATAATAAAACAAAACATGAAATTCCCATTGACTTCAATGCAGTATTATGGTTTAAAATGCTAATGCTATAATTTACGAATGCATTAGCGTATCGTTACAAAACTCGGTATGTGTCTTCCGCTCCATGTCCTGAAGATACTCAAAAAGTTTCGGGGTAGCGCCACCTTGTGGTCAAAAGTTGTAATAAAATGTACAAAAATGCTAATAACTTTTGATTAAATTAGCCTATTGTAATGAGACTGGTCATAATACATTCATTGGCTCATGCCGAGAAGATAGATACCAATTTTGCCATATTTTGCAAACATATCTGTGCTCCATCTTGTTATTTGTTAAAAATCTACTTTTTCAAACTCATCCTAGACCGTTTGTCCGATTTTCACCAAAATTGATCCGTATCGTCTTCAGACCATGCTGACAAATACTTATGGATTTCGGATTGATAGACAAAACAGTTTTCATATACCACTGCAACAGAGTTGAGCCATGATGCAAAAATTACTCTTGAGGCTGTATCTCTGCAATGCTTTGACATATTGACACCAAACTTTGCATGTGTCATTGTCATCTCAATCTGACTAAACCACATCAGTTTCGTAACAGTGACACCTATTGGTCGAAAGTGATAAACCATTAAACCATTATTATTGACTGTATTTAAAATTTGACTGCTATTTTGCCTAAAATCAACTTAATAGGTCCTTAATGGCTCATTGTTGCAGTTGGCTTGAGACTTCCAGCCATGCTGGCATGTCTTGTCTTCTTCTTTGCGCTTGGCCCCGATAATGGCTGCTTGCAGCTATATTTATTATTATTATTCTTCTTCCGCTCTTGAGTCTATGGCAGCCCATAGAACCGTATGGTAAAAAGTTGTGAAATTTGGCACACAGATAGAGGACAGTCCCATCTGTCAATATAGCAAATTTTGAGTCTCCAATTCAATCCCTCTAGCGCCACCGTCTGTCCAAAGTTGCACTTATGTTTATGCTAATAACTTTTGAACCATAAGGGCTAGAAACAAAATTCTTTTTTCCCTTGATTCCTTGGCTCAAGCCGATTCGATTGCACCCTATGACGTCCTTTTCCGTCATGAAAATTTTCCCGCCATTTTGAATTTTTCAAAAAAGCTACTTTTTCAAACTCCTCCTAGGCCGTTGCTCTGATTTTCACGAAAATTGATCCAGATCATCATCAGACCATGCCAACAAAAAGTTATTAAAATCAAGTTGATTAGTCGAATCGTTTTTGATAAATGCGCAAACAAATTTTACGTAGCAGTTGCAAAAATATTCTTAAGGCTGTATCTCTGCAATGCTTTATCGTATTCAACCCAAACTTGGTACATGTCCTCACGAGCATGACTTGAAGTGATCTGCAGCATTTCAGTGCAGTGCCACCTACTGGTCCGGAGATACAAAAAATGCCTATTTTGGCTTATAACTTCTGATGGGTTTTTCCAAAAATCATAAAAGTGGTCTTGTTAGATTCGGGACATCATGCCGAGTCGATAAATATCCAATTATCCCGTATCACCCATTTTGGGCGTCGGCCATTTTGAATTTTGTCTAAAAATGCTGTATTTTACGAATGCATTAGCATATCGTTACGCAACTTGTTATGTGTCTTCTGCACCATGCCCTGAAGGTGCTCAAAAAGTTTCGGGGCAGTGCCACCTTGTGGTCAAAATGTATAACAAAATTTACACTAAGGCTAATAACTTTTGAATAAATTAACCTATTATGATGAAACTGGTCATAATACATTCCTTGGCTACTGCTGAGAACATAGATATCAATTTTGCCATATTTGGTAAAACGTCCTCTCCTCCATCTTGTTATTAGTTAAAAACCTACTTTTTCAAACTCCTCCTAGGCCGTTTGTCCGATTTTCACCAAAATTGACTCGTATCATCTTCAGCCCATCCCGACACAAAGTTATTGATTTCACATCAATAGATTAAATAGTTTTTGTTTAACACAGCGACGAAGCTGAGGCATGATGCCAAAATGACTCTTAAGGTTGTATCTCTGCAATGTTTTGACATATTGACAGCAAACTGTGCATGTGTCATTGTCACCTCACCCTGACCACACCACATTCATTTGGTCACAGCGCCACCTATAGGTAAAACGTGATACATTATTAATTTTTAACTTTATGTATAATTGTATGTCTTTTTTGCTTCAGCTTATGTTAATAGGTCTTTAATGGTTCATTTTTGCAGCTGGTCACTCCCAGCCATGCTGGCATGTCTCATTTTCTTCTTTGCGCTGAGGCATGATGCCAAAATAACTCTTAAGGTTGTATCTCTGCAATGTTTTGACATATTGACACCAAACTGTGCATTTTTGCAGCTGGTCACTTCCAGCCATGCTGGCATGCCTCATTTTCTTCTTTGCGCTTGGCCCCGGAATTGCTGCTTGCAGCTATATTTTATGATTAGCATCACACCCAGAGCCAATCCTTTTTTTCCCCTGGGTATAGTTACAAGTATAACTGATATGTTACTGGCATACATTAGCGGAACTATGGCTAATAAATTACCCCCGAATGAACCCATTTTCTTTAATATTTTCTGTCACTGAACCTAATATAGTGACATTGATACACTTTTAAGTGTTAAGTGTCCAGAATAATTTTTGGGAGCCACTACTTATGTTGTGATATTTAATAACTAATTGACTACCATTTAAAAAAAATATATATATAATACAATAATATAATACAAAAATATAATACAAAAAATACAATTATATATATATATATATATATATATATATATATATATATATATATATATATATATATATATATATATATATATATATATATATATATATATATATATATATATATATATCCACTGTAAAAAGTTATTTAGAAAAAAAGTTACCTGGTTGCCTTAAAATTTTGAGTTCATTGAAATTAAAATTTTGAGTTAATACAATGAACATTTTTTGAGATTCGACAGCCTTTATTAAAAGATTTTTCAAAGATTTTGTAAGCATATTGGGTAATTATGTGTATGTTATTTCTGATGACACAGTGAAACATGCCAAATTTTGCTATTTTCATGATTTATCACATTTTTTATGTGGTT
Source organism: Pseudorasbora parva (assembly GCF_024679245.1). NCBI lineage: Eukaryota > Metazoa > Chordata > Actinopteri > Cypriniformes > Gobionidae > Pseudorasbora > Pseudorasbora parva. The sequence goes on from NC_090190.1 coordinate 34,567,837, forward strand.
CAGATTCAAAAATATTTTGAGTTTCTATTTATTAAACTAATTTCCTTCATATTATCAACTCAAATTTTTACTTTCAATAAACTCAAAATTTTAAGGCAACCAGGTTACTTACTTTTTTAAGTTAAACCAACAAAAAACACCACAAATTTTTTACAGTGTAGTTTTAATAGTCTCGCTCACTAAGTTTGCATTTATTTGATTGGAAATACAGCAAAACCATTAATATTGTGAAAATAACTGTTGTCTATTTTCCAGCTAAATCTTCAGCATTAAGCATTAAGTCTTAAGTGTCACATGACCCTTTAGAAATCATTCTAATATGCTGATTTGCTGTTCAAAAAATATTCTGATTATTTTTCTACTTTTTTTTCCAGTAGACATTATTTGTAGTATAGATCTTGTTACCTTACTCCTCACTGTAAGCCAAATGATGAATCATCAAGCACAATCTGAGCCAACACTTCCTGTTTGTGCATGTGTAATAATGAATAGTTGGGCTCTTCTAGGTATTACAGGGGAGCAGTGGGTGCATTGCTAGTGTATGACATCACCAAGCATCTGACGTATGAGAACGTTGAGCGATGGCTGAAGGAGCTGTATGACCACGCTGATCCTCATATGGTAGTCATGCTTGTGGGAAATAAAAGTGACCTGGCAACCGTACGCACTGTACCAACAGAGGAGGCTAAGGACTTTGCAGGTGTCAATACATTTTATTACCCTTTGTTTTCGACATTTCAGCCCACGTTGTTCTAAATTTGACTTACTTTTTTGTGGAATAAATTTTATACATACAATAAAAGTCAGTGGGGGCCAGTGTTGTTTGGACCCTAAGCACAATAAAGTCAAGCAGGTTTGGAATAACATGAAGGTGATGACAGAATTTTCATCGCTTTATGACATAATATGAAATAGACATATTAACACTTTTTTTGTTTGTTGATAAAACAGAGGGCAAAGGCTTGCTTTTTATGGAGACTTCCGCATTAGAGTCAACTAATGTTGAATCTGCCTTCCTTGAAGTTCTAACAGGTGAGTTTTCTTTTGACCTTGTCACTGATTAACATTGAGGCACAGCAGATTATTATGGGGTTTATATTTATAAGGCACTGTAAACTCTAACACTCAAAATACTTCATTGGTTTTTGTAGGACAAACATAAATTGAACAAAATAGTTCAGTCAAATTAACTTTTATGTGTATTTAGCACTTTCTCTTTGTTTCAAGTTAACATAACTAATATATTTTTGGTAAGCTCAACTGTTTCATTGTTTTGGGTTTTAGGAAATGATTTCTTTGACTTTAGATGAACTTAAGTTTAACTGAAACTGGGCTGGGATTTCTATTTCCCAGCACGCTTTGTCATGAGGCTCGAAAGGGAGAGTATAATGTTTTATTGTGCAAGATTAATGTTAAGTTGGAGATTTAGTAGTGATTCATGTTTTGTTATGCTAATGTGGAAGAGTTTCTGTTATTGTGGGTTTTTGGAGAGTTAGTGCATGTGGCTTTGTTTGAGAGCAAGTATGTTAATGCTTTATATTGCTGCTATTATTAACATGTTAACAAATTAACAAGTTAGCATTTTCTGAATTATCTTGTTATAGATAGCAATGTTTATGCTAATACAAATGTTCACATTGAGGTTACATGGGGAAAAAAAGTTAAATGTATGAATTAGTGTACTCAAACATTTCAAGTTAAGAACAATTAAAATATATATGTATAAAATATAAATCTGCCAGTTCTGCTTACATAAACTTTGGAGTTCTTTACTGATTGCCTCAAATTTTTTAGTTTTGCCAAATTATTTTGGTTTACAGTGTGGTGTCAACCATTTTAAAATCCCTCTTGACTTGAACTCACTTTAAATGCATAAAGACAATGTTCAATGTTTCATCCATCAGCAATACACAAGAAAGTTGCAAGTAAAGAGGTCACCAGAGGTTCTATCAGCGCGGTGACCCTGGGGCCCACCAGCGAGTACAAGGAAGAGAGACAGTCCTGCTGTAAAGGCTCCTGAACAGATGAAAGACCATCAAGAGCAAAACTAAGACATTTCCCTATGACATTGATCACGTCATACCCGTATGGAGGTACTTCTTCATACTTGGCCTTCACTGGATGTCATATCAATGAGAAAAATTGGGAGGGGAGCAGCGTTTTTTAAGAGTTATTGTTTTATAGCTTATTTTTTACTTTTTAAAAGATGTAAGATTGGAACGCATGATGTAAGACATGGTGTGTTTTTAGATAGTTCATTACGACTAGACATGACTGTAAATAACTCTTACAGATAAACCACAAATGGGTTAATGTATTATTAGCTATTTATATGGTGTTAAAATAAACACAAAAATATATCATATTTCAGTACAGACTTCAGGTTTGTAAAATTTAAATAAAATATAAACTCAGTCTTTGAATAATATAAATATATTGGACTGATCAATTAGACATTTCTCATGGAAAGTATGTGTGGATTATAGATTATTGATATTTTTGCATTACTTTTTTATTATCCTAAAGGATGACACTGTGATCTAACTATAAATAAAAATCTTAAAGATCTAAAAATAATGTAATTCATTATATAAATGTGAAGAGCTTTGCACACACTGCTGCAGCTTGCAAAATTAATTATATTAATTATTTTGGTTTTAAGACCTTAGTCAGACACAAAAAGTTGCTGTTTCAATAAATATAGGATATTTTATGCAAGCTACAGCAATGTGCTGGACTTATTGTGTGACTTGCTCAATACAGTTGCCTGTGTGTGTGTGTGTGTGTGTGTGTGTGTGTGTGTGTGTGTGTGTGTGTGTGTGTGGATGTGTTTATCTATAAACATATCCATTAACAGTTATAGATTTATTATTGTTATTCCATTTTAAATGTTACATATTTACATATGTAACATTCATATATTTACAATAATAAAGTAATATCATTCAGGCTTGGTCATGAAATCGAAAAACCATCAAAATCCAGAATTAAATATTTATTTTTTATAAATCCTCAACTAATAAGAGTGGTTCCTTTGAAACATTCTCTAACAATCATTGGCAATGTTATGATTAAACATTGATGCTTATAATCAAGTCCATATCTACCCAATATAAGAAAAGCAAAAGTATTCAGAATGATAAACCATACAGTTTTAACCCATCAGTATATTCATTCCAGGTTTTTTGATTACTGACATGAATTGACATGAAAGCCTAATGTTCAGTTCAGCTGATACACACAGTCAGTGCCTGGGTATTGAGGCAGATTCAGCTGGTACTTCTGTTCAAGTGCAGCAGGAACGAATCGTCCTCCCAGGAAGTGATAGCGTCCTTTGAAGTGATTGGCTGCCTTCTTAGGTGCTGTGAGGGAGATGAGCATGTCAGGCTGAATCCCATCAGGACTGCCTTTCTCCACATCCCAGCCTAAAGAGCGAAATAAATCTTTTGTCATAATTACACTGCATTTATTTTAAACTATTTGATCATTACCAGGCATTTTATGCAATTTAAAAATGCCTTTTGGCTCTTAAATGCTAATCAAACAATTGAATAAACCCCAAATATTTGCTTGTATTGCAATAAAATTTGTGATTATTTCTTCCTGATTATGGTGTGTGTGCATTCTCACCTGAAGGTATGTCGACACTAGCAATGGGCACAGTAATTTTCTTTAGTTTGGAGAGGATGCCACCGAACGGCTCTCGCACAGCACCCTTAAAACTGAATCCAAAGATGGCGTCCACAACCAAGTTATAAGCTTCATCAATCACATCAGCCTAAAGAGAGCATGATGGGAATATACATGACACACAGTATATTGTACACATAGTATGGTATACATATTAAATATATACACTGCCGATGGCAAGATGTTTTTGAAAGATTTATCTTATGTTCACCAAGCTGCATTTATTTGATCACAAATACAGTAAAAACAGTAATATTGTGAAATATTATTTCTATTTAAAATAACTTTTATTTGAATACATTTTAAAATGTAATTTATTAATGTGATGATAAGCTGAATTTTCCTGAATGATCCTTCAGAAATCTTTCTAATACACAGGTTTTTCTGCTCAAGAAACATTTATGATTATTGTCAATGTTGAAAACAGTTGTGCTGCTTAATTTTTGTGGAAACTATCATACTTTTTTTGGAGATCTTTAGATGATTAGAAAGTTAAAAAAATATATAAATATTTGAAACAGTGAAGACAATTAATGTTACTAAAAATATTTGAAATAAAAGCTGTTTTTGAACTTTCTATTCATCAGAAAATCCCCCAAAAATAGGTTTTCTCAGCAAGGATGGATTCAATTATTCAGTGAAGACATTTAAGAGGTTACAAAATATTTGTCACTTTTGATCAATTTCATGCAACCTTGCTGAGTAAAAGGAATTATTTCTTAAAAACAAATCTCACTGACCCCCAAAAATGGAAAGTCTGTCATCATTTACTGTGCTGTATCATAATATTTGTGATATTATGATACACCATGATATATTTTTTTTCAGGAATCTTTGACGAATAGTAAATTTCCAGCATTTATTGGACACTTGATTTTTTTGGTAGCATTATAAATGTCTTTACTGATGCTTTTAAACAATTGAATGCATCCTTGCTGAATAAAAGTATTAAGTTCTCTCTCTTTTTAAAAAAAATACTGACCCCAAACTTATAAATGGTTGTGCACATATACAAAAAGATACATATATATGCATTAGCATAAATAATAAATTAACATAAATAAATGTTTTATGTAAAGGTACAAAATTTAAAACATTGAAATGTCAGATAGGTGTCCCTGGGACATTCAATGCAGTCAGCATAATATTTCATCAGTTATTAATGAGGAGAGGGAACCCATATTAAGGAAAAATCGGACACCCCCATGGTGTAAAAAATGTGGTATTGACTACTGTACCTCAGGCATCTCTGTCAGGAAGGATATATCCATCTTCTCACACTGGGTGGTAAGATTCTGAAACAGCTGTTTGCTGGGGCGCTTTGGGTACAATACAGATGGTTCGTATCCCTAGGAGATTCACATGCAATATGAATAAAATCAATACGCCTTCATAAAATATTCAGTTTAATGAGGGAAAGATTTGAGAAAGGTGCAATAACTCGAACTCACAAACAGTTTGAGATGTCTAGCACAAACCAACCCATCTCCTCCATTATTTCCAGGCCCACAGATCACCAGCACTCTGGGTGGACTCTTGAGCAATGATTGTAGAGGATAGCCCTATGACGTAAATGATTATTAAATTGATTGAGTATAATGTGTATAAGCTAGACTGATTCGTTCTGCATGATGAAGCGTCAGATGTACCTTTGACACAGCCGTGGCACAGCTTAGCCCGGCCAGCTCCATTAACTGATCCACACTGAAGCTGTACTCATTAAACAGCTCCTCGTCAATGTGCTGAGCCTCTTCTTGTCTGTAATTACAAAGACCAGGAATAAAAATGGTCATGGTTGTGTTTGTGCAAAAAACCTTTGCATACTGTAGTTTAATGGCAAATAATGCAACACAGTGTATCTTCAATGCAGGGTTATTGGCGTTAACTAAATCTAAGACCCTGAAAAACTCTCCTTAGTAATCCAACTCAGCCGACGTCGATTAGGAGATGCGGTAGAGGACACATTTGTAAGCATCAAGCAGGAGACAACTCATGTAAACATAAGTCAGGTGCATAGGGGAATTTCTACTACACCTTTAAAAGGCACAATATGTAAGATTTTTGGATTAAAATATCCAAAAACCCACTAGAACAATGTTATATATTTTGTTGACTCATGTATTTTCATTATACCAAATGTTTCCAAGAATGTTTAAAATCAGAGAAATAAACTATTTAAATCAGGACACGGACTGTATCCGTGTGTCACCTATCAATGACATCATACCCGAGCTACCCTCGAGTTCCTTGATTTATTTTGTAGAAACCATGGAAACACCAAAAAACGCTTTAATATGTGTTTTATTAGACAAGTGAGCAACTGTTTGGATACATTCATCGACAGAAAACGAATCATTGTTATATATCTCAACACAGTTAGTCTTATTGTTTAAATCTTATTTTCTTGATTTACAGCGAGTTCAATGTTTTATCATGTGTGTGCAACAGGTGTCTCATAGCCACTGAGCGAACGCACAGAGTAGCATTATAACATAAGTTTCAGCACACTCAAATCATGTATCTGATATGATAAAACAGCGCTGCGTTACCCCACATACACATGAGCGGAAGTGTTCATCTGCGGCATAATAAAACGGAATCAAGGCGTCATCAAGCTACGCCTTTGTTTTGAATAAGCGACCTCTAGCGTCAAATATATATATATATATATATAACGCCTTTAACGCCAATCCAGCTTCTATGGCTATGCTCAAGGCGTGAGCAAGGTTTAGTTATTCAAAAATATTGATTTACTTTTTGAAAGCATCAAACGAATAAAATACGTTTCTCAAAGGGGTAGAAGTATTACAGTCCAGAAAAATATGTTTAATGGACAGTGGATTCTGATAAGATGTACACTTTGGTGAGTTTTCTCCTGATTGTAAAAAATGATGTCACTGGTCCCATTCCATTTCTCTTTTATGTTTGGTGCATATATTTAATGTTGGTCTCAGATCTGTGAAAGATATAAAGCATTTACTGGATCTGTAGGTAATGCTTCCTTGCTTACCAGATATTCCTGAGTGGCCTGGTACCCAGCAGAAAATAATATAAAATTCTTCTCAATGAACTTTAATGCCAATAAAAGAAGCACTAATTTGGCACACCAGCAGTTAGTCAAGTGGCAATCAGTCTTACTTTTCAGATTTAAATTAGACCAATCAACCTTTTCTATGTAACTGACTTAAAGTTATGACCGGTCTTGAAGAAAAAAATTATATGACTAACTTTTAAGACTTTTATATAAGCAGTTTATGCCACCGGGCCCTGTACTTTGGTTTTTACTCTTAGATTCATCTGAGTATATTAGAGTATGTTGTAGGAACATTTCTCTTATGTCCAAAAATAGCTGGTGATAATCATTTAGATTAGTTTTTGATTAACTGAAATTTAACAAACCTGAACTAAAATAAAATATTTTTAAAAAATTTTTTTATTTCACCTACATGTCAAGGCAACATTTCTCATTCTCATTTAGTTTAACTAGATGTACTAAAATAACTAAAAAAAATAAAAATAAAATATATAGACATTATTACAATAGTATTTCAATTATACTAAAATAACACCGCTTCAATGGTGAAAGCTGAGACAGCTGACTTTTAAACTATTGACCCAGGTTTATTATTCCCCCGTAGGTTAAAGGTTTGCTAAATTAAACTGAAATGCTTCTATTGAAATTTTATATTCTTGAGAATTAAAAAACTGTGCTAAATGTTACGTCTTGGAAAGGATGGCCACTGATATGGAGACTTTGAACTGTGTTTATGATCACTACTATAGTGGTTTCCATTTGCTGAACAGTGACTGTAAAATATGTATTTCATTTATGGATGTAGCATATTTAGAATTTTGATATTTGGGATATGGCCATTGGGCTATTTTTGATTGGCCATTGGACTAGTTGTGTTACGCAGACTTGCCAAGCCTGGCAATGACTCTGAAGTTCGCGCACAAAGGTACCTCACAAAGCTGTTTTCGGACAGACGGTGTAACATTTAATGATTTACAGCAAAATACACAGAGCTTTGGTGAGAACTAAGCGGATATTTAATGAATTACTACAATAGTAATTTCTTACTAGAAATGGCATCAAAGGTGGAAAATTTAGTCAGTGTGTTAGATTTACACACAAACTGACCACTAACCACACACTAACCTCCATATTTGTTTTTTAGCGTAACTGTCATGGAACGGAAGACACAGGATTGTAGGATATCAAAGGCACAAAAGGATACATATAAACTGCCTTCAAAAATCGATCAGATGAAGATGTCTAAGTAATCAGGTTGTGGCTTGAAGACTAAATTTGGTGTCTTGTTACTTTCCTACCTCCTAATCCTGCCTATGGACGCAGCATTTCTCAGCATTTGCACAATACACTTAGTACAATACTTTTTTTTTTAGCTTAGCTCAAATGTCAGAGAGACTATTACTGATATTCAAAACAACAGTAATGTAACATTATGTTATGGACTAACCTATTTTTTTTTACAGTCTATGGGACTAACTCTACAACTGACTAATAATGACTGACATGCAACAATACTTATCAGAGAGTGTAGTGCATTTACACTCACCCCAGGTACTTAATAGTACCGGCCATAGTGCAAGCCTGTCTGTGAGCGGGACCTTTACTGTAGATGTTACTGGCACATGCTCCTGTATGTGTCAGGACAGAGCCTCCTCGTGTTGTCACAAGAAGACCGATTCCGAACAGGGCTCGAACTCCCAACATTCACCTGGCTTAAGCACCTGAACGAGGAGAAACAATAGGAAAGTTGTAAAGAAAGGATGGTGCATGGTATTGATTTCTGCCCAATTATCTTGCTGTATTCTGGGAAAGGCACAGACAGTAATAATGTTGAGAGGAGAAACCTAATAAACTGCAAACCATTTATTCTAAACTCGGTCACTCACTTTCTGGTAAGGTGGCTGACACACATACGTCCTTATCCAAAAGGTTATTGAACAGATGTCTTACATATAGATATGCATATTTGTTTGTGTGATTCTATAATATACAAATGATATAAATTAAATAAACACAATATTGTGTATACTTATATGTAGGCTAATATAAATATACATATAATATATATAACCATTTTATATAACTTAACCTGGGCAACTTTATCAAAAGAAAAACTGATATTACACATTTAAAATAACAATTTAGAACGGTTTTTAACGATATCATCGGGTTAAAGACTGTTACAGGGGAGAATCAGCTTATCTAAATATATAAAACCCAGAAGCATTTAGTTCATTGAGGTTAAACGCTCAGTAACATTCACTAACACTTAGAAATGTTCAAGACACTTTCGGAAGAATAAACAAAACAAAAATTCAACTTTACAGGATACAAACATGCAGAAGTAGCCTATATTAAACAGCAAGTATACTTGCAGACCTCTGCTGCTGAAAGACAGTTAAAAACAATATCCGGGTTAGTGAACTTCAGCCGCGTTTCATAATAATAGTCCGACTTTTGTTAAAAATTAAATTACATTAAATTATAATTTACAATGAGGATGATATTCCTCATAATCATTTGTTAAAATAATAATAACAACAATTCTCATAACAAGCTCTTATTTTAGAGCTTTTTTTCCAGGACATAAACTTTATTGGTCTGTAATTTGTGTGTAAAGGGATGTGTGGATAAACATATGTATGAAAACAGAAGTTTTATAATTATAATTATTAAAATTATTATTATTATTATTATTATTATTATTATTATTATTATTATTATTATTATTTATTCCCTGCCTCCTCTGTGAATGTATCCTTGCATATCATCATGTATGTAATGTTTCTATATGTCTCCAATTAAATTAAATTATCACATACAATGATGAAGATATTCCTCATAATCATTTGTTATAATAATAACAATTCTTATAACAAGCTCTTATTTTAGAGCTTTTTCCAGGACATAAACTTTATTGGTCTGTAATTTGTGTGTAAAGGGATGTGTGGATGAAAACATACGTTTTTTTTTAATTATTCCCTGCCTTCTCTGTTAATGTATCCTTGAATATCATCGTGTATATGTAGTGTTTCTATATGTCTCCATAATTATGGAACACGCATTTAGAGCTCACATCCATGCGTCTATGTTTGGTCTCGTTGTGGTGGGATGGGATCTTCCGCACCCCTTTACCTCAGGATGTGATGGTATGTTCCGGTCATTTAATAGCACTTTCAGAACGCTAATGCTGGCATAGTGTGAATGGTAGAGTCTCTGGCAGGTGTATTCATAAACACTGCATGGTATGACACATTCACTGGATTTGCTGACGCATTACCTGGCTTAAGGTAGGCACGAATTTATTTCAAGTGCTAATTGTTATAAGAATGAACAGTTGAGTCTGGATGTAAATAAAACAATGAAGGAAAACATAGCTTATTTAACTTGAACTTGACTGTTTCTTCGGGCAGCACCCGTATAGGACAGAATAACAGTCCAGGAAATAATGTACTTTTTTTTCTTGGAGTTTTGGATGACAAGAGGGACATTTTTTGGGGAGCTGAAATTGCCAATGGGACTATATTGTTGCACTATAGTTTCATTTTATACACTGCATTTCATTTATTTTTATTATAAAAGTATTTATTTGGGGCTGCATAATTTAAGGAATCCAGAAATGAAGTTTACTGTATATGTATGTTTGTATGTTTGTATACATGTTGTTGAGTATGTTATAGAAAAAATAAAAAACTATTTTTTTTTTTAAATCTCTTTTCTGTTTTGTCTTGATAATACTTTGTTTTACTTTAAAATATTATATCTGCACTTTCCAGATAGAGATAACTGATCCGTCTGTTAATGAAAAAAAAAACATGCTTGCATTTATTGGTAAATATGCAAGCCCCCCCCCCCCCCCCCCCATAATTTCGTCTGGTCATGCAATTTAAACATAATATGACACTAAATCTCACTAAGTAAGTATATATATAGCCATTCTGTCAAAGGGTGTCACGGTAGTACCAAAAGATTTTGATGCAAACTCTGTAATTGAAACCCAGAGATGCTGTATTGCTGTTGGTATGTCCTCATTGATTGATCGATCTCAGAGCAGCAGTGCTTTCACATCCACACTCATGGAAAGCTGCCATAGAGAAACCCAGTGAATAATAATGTCTAGGTAGCTGCTGTCTATAAATTACCAAAGAGATGGCCTGTTTGCATGGCTTAGACACATTGCTGTAAAGATCCAGCCACTGAAATGACTGAAGAGCAGTCTGTACAGAGCTATGCACTCACAAACTGAAGTGGCTCTGTTATATCAATGTTATTGATGAGTGCTGTTTTGCTGTAAATTAACCTTGTTACATAAATATGCTCATTGTGCTCCAATGGTCATGGCTGCTGCACTTCAATAATGCCATCTTGTTTTCCAGCAAGAGCTTTTAGTGGCTCATGCTTGTCTCTTAGGATACCATCGATGTTAATGTAGACTACTTTTGTAGATTTGTAAACAACAGCGTATGCCTGAAGAGGGAAATCATGTGATTGTGAACTGTTGGCCGCTGTCCAGTGCTGAAATCAGTACCGATTTCATATTGGACAGATTTCAGGTTGGCTAGAATTAGTCATATAATTAAAATTATATTTCCATAATGTATCTAATTATATGTGTTGGGGAGAGTTGGATAAATGGTGTCTCTTCTTTCTAACAATCACATTTTTGCATGTTTTTCATCATGTGTATTTAGAAATTAGCATTCATATACAGCTGCATGTAATCTGATTGATGCACATTAGGACAATGAAAAGCATTTTAATGCTAAAAAAGTAATAAAAAAAATTATAATAAAAAGTTCAAGTAAAAGTTATACATGGCTGGTGAAATGAAAATATTTATATGTTGAATTGTGAGTGTATCAAAACCATTTTTATTATTTAATATCTTTGCATTCTTATATTTTCATAATTCGTATTTTTTTTCATATAGCTATGGTTCACCCTTTATGTCTCTCAACTATTTAAACAATGAAAAGAATTTAAAAGAGCTTGCGTCTAAACCTCGTAATTCCATTGGATCCTAACACTGTCAATCAAACCTCATAACTCCACCCCTCCTCCATCGTGAACGAAGTGCCACACGCAGGCTGAACCGACTCTGCTTGTTTGCAATGCAAGGTAATTAAAGAACTGGTTGTTTGAATAAGCATAGCGTTTTATTTTACTCAAGAAACAAAATATATATAAATAATACTAATGTTTTATTTATTTGAGGAGCGGAGAAGAGTGTCTTAGTCTAGCATTTATCGAGTCATCCAATGCTTTCCTGTGCATAACACTTCGTCTTTAATAATCCCCATAGCCGTAAACTACACTGAACGTGTATGTTGGTGAAAAAGTAATGCATTACCTCAGATACGGCTGTTATAATAATGGACAAAACACCTACGGTAGGCCATCTCCCCATTCTCAATACAAATTCTCGAAATTCGCTGGTCAAAAACATCGTACCTCCATTTGAGCTTGATTTTGTTCAAATGCTATTAATATAGTGACACATTCAAGTATCTTACCACATGCCACACCACCAACTTTGAAAACGTGGTGTAAATAATTTAAAAAGACATTTCTTGAAAGGTTGAGTTTTTGGAGATACGGTTTCCCACCGGACAGTGACAACCACGAGGTATCACATAAAGTGTGTTAGTGACTTAATTATTATGGATGTAAGCCTAGCCTCCAAATGCAACACATTGTATTACAAAATTATTTTAATATTGCAACTACTTGTTCAAAATGTTGTTGTTTTCATTCAAACCTTTCCTGGCTAATTTATGAATATATGCATTTATGATAGTGTCGCATTATTCGCCCACCATGTTTCTACAGTAACCCGTTGTCCTGTCGGCCACCATAGCTTCTCTATGTTTCCAAAGTGAGCGGAGGGCAGTTGCAATTCGCTTTTAGGCAAGAACATGTGACAATATCTCTCATTGAAATAATTCCAGCCAAAAGCATATGCAAAAAAGGGGGTAGAGGCTTGGTTGTGTTGTGTTAGTAGTTATGGTAAAGGGGTGTGACATTTCTGAAACACACTCAAAGTGGTTGACCAATCACAACACACTGGGCCAACCGACCAATCAGAGCGCATTACGCTGCACCTGTTTTTTTTTAATATGTAACAGTATTGCATTGTTATAGATCATTTTGCTTATGTGTACGTGTCTAATGGAACATACCTTTAGCACGCTGGACAAGCTAGACATGCATGGGCCAGGGCTCGCAAAACCCAATGTCCCGGGGCTGTGTGTTTTCCAGACAGGCTACCAAAACGTAAGCCTATCAGCAAGCCGATGAATTTAATAATATTCCTTTCTTATTCTTCTATTCTCTCTTTCTTGACTTGACGTTTGAAGGGCACGCACGTATGTGTGTGTGTGTGTGTGTGTGCGGTTCGTGCTTATATTGAACAATCGTGCGGGCTACGTTATCCACGAATTATAGTCCAATCAGTCGCGGGTGGATGAGAAATAAATCATTGTGGTTGTTTGATAAAGACGTACTTGAATCATTCCGGTTGCCACTTTCAAAATTAAATATGCAAATCTTATCCAATCCTAGCTGTGGGCGTTTACTTCCAAGTCTCCAGTGATGCATGCCCATCAAAACCCAACGTTTTGGAGAGAGCTTCAAAACCAGTGCAGAAAATGGCCTATTACTTATTAGTTATGATGTTTTTGAATGTAAAAACCGTACGAACGTCATTAGTTGACCTCAGACAACAGTATAACATTTTTTTAAAGGTCACTTCATGACACCTTTAAATCTAAAAAAGAACATTAAAATGCGGATAAATCAACTCATCAACTTACAGTGTGTAAGTCTCTTCACCTTTCATTGTCAGTTGCGCTCGTTTCTGCTACATGTCCTCAAACTGGCAACCCGCGTGAGCATCGAGTCTGAGGAGGCTCGGGGCAAACTATATTTTGAATTTGGCCTGCAGTACCCATTTCAACCACTAGTTAAAGTGATACATTTTATCCCACTCTTCTCTAGTATTTTGGTGCAGTGAAAAGTCTTGAAGTCTGCTGTAGATAATCCATAAACTATCTGCAGGGACACACGCTTGCATTTACATTTATAATACATTTGAAACTGCTATTCTCTTAGGAGAAACCCATCAAGCTACCTTAAATAATTGAATGACTAAAAAGACATTTGTTTATAACCCACCACTGTCGAAACGGTGCTGTGGTTAAGAACAAAAATGTATTTTTCTAATCCGCTAGTGGTGGAAATTGCCATTCATGGAGTAATTGACTAAACTCAGCAACTGTTAGTAATGAGTGTTAGCTATTCTCTCCCAGGGGCCACATCCCTTCAGTCTAGCGTGGTGCACTTTGATCTTTCCCTGCTGTTGTGCGATATATGGACCAGATGTTTATTAATGAGGCTCATTAGTGACTTTTAATCCAATGCAAATGTGTGTACTTTGTATTTATACCTTGCCACATGCACATACAAGTGCATGTAATTTATGTTTGACACAGTAAGTTGAATGTTATTATGACTACATGCTGAAGAATTGTAATGGATTGTATGCATGGCACGCATTGGCAAAATACAGTGAATTTATTTGTTTGCATCAGCCTGAAGTCCTCCATGTTTAGTCATGGTCTTAGGCAATTCGATTATAGTCTACTGGCTCTGTTTGCATCACCGTCGGAACAATTACCGTTGTCATTTCGTGCTATGGCTCACTCTAATGAAACCAGATGGCCAGAAGGTCATCCTCAATTAAAGGAAAATCCATTTCCATTCATAAAGTTATCCATTACCTCTTAGACGAGGGGCATTTGAGGCAGTCTTCAGTTAATATCTCCTTTTCTTTTCATCAATATTCAGACCAGGAGCCATGCTATTTCTGGTGTCCATTGTGTACATGCTTTCTACTTTCCCAATCTCATCCCAGAGATGAATCGCATCTTTTGCTTGACGTATTAAAATCTATGATATACCAATGATTTTCACCTAAGCTTTGTAGTTGAGGTAGGTTGACTAATAGACTAGTAGACTAACAGAGGGTTTACGAGTGCCTACGTCTTACACTGGCCGTATTCGTACATTATTGATGCACTCTGCTTGGACGGGCAGCCCTAGTTGACATATGACTTATCTCGCCATTGATCTCATTAGCTAACAAAAAGATTTTGACGAGCACGAGAAGTTTTGGGGCCTAGTGTACACCTGCAATGGCAGGTGTCTGCAAATATTTAAATATACATATACCGGTATTCAATGTCATGCGTTTAAATAGAGAGTGGAAAAACAGAATTATAGTCATTTGTATTTGAATTGCCTTTAAGGCAGGTCTATTAAAGCTGATCTTTGGTTTCTTATTGACTTGTTAATCGAGTTAGCACAAAGTTAGCTCTGGTGCTTTCAACCAAAGAAGACAATAATCATTTATAATCATGTTCTCTTCTGCTCTTTGGGGAAGTTATATAACAAAAGATAAGACTGTAGACAGGAAATCTACAAACTAATCCCTTGGTAAACACCATCTGCTCGGCAATTAGTGGACATAAAACTAACATGTCCAGCTTCCCCCTGATTTTGCTCAAGTCTCTTGGATTGTGACTCTCAGTTGTAATTTGCTCACCCGTAGAGGTCACACCCCTTACAGAGATGAGGTTATTGGTCCTTGGATTCTTTTTTAACCTGATACCATGAGATGTTGATTGAACCTCTCCCTGTAACCATACTCTCTTCCTTCAGGTCTACTCCATAGAGCTGGCCTATCGCTGTCTTTGTGTCACTCATCCAACACAGGATAACAAGGACTCAGAATGTTCAACACAAAGAGGTCAGTACACAGTGGTTTACACCGTTTGTACATGTTTTTTTGGAGTCAAGCATGATTTTGCACATACTTAGGCTTAAATGTACATTCAAAATCACTTATCCTAAGTATTAAATTAATGTGTAACTATGCATATGAATGAAACCTCTAATTGTGCAATTGATTGAGATGTGTGCCATCACTTTTCGAAGCATATCATAAAAAGCTGAGATTTATATAAAGGAGGGATCAGATCCATATTTTGAGACCAAAATACTGGTAAGCATTTTAGCAACTGCATAGCAACACCATGGCAACCACCTACAACTCAATAACGTTGTATAACGGAGTTTTGTGATTATTGGGTACAAGGAAGTGTCATGCATTTGCAAACTGATTTGTATACAAATGCTAAAGAGGGATAATGTAGGTAAAGGCACTTTCAAAATCAAGATAATTTTGTTAAAGTTTTTAATGTTGTATGTGTCTACGTGGTGTTTTTAATGCTCAAATTAGTATTTTCTCCTTAAAACTGCAGTGAAAAAAGACAAAAACACATTTTGAAGTCGTCAGTGTTTCTTAAATCACAAACTAACTTGTAACCAATCCTGTCAGGAGGGGCTTTAGCATATCATTAACTATACTCTGCAGCAGGAGAAGCCAGGTTATCACAGTATATTTTTCTGTTGATATGAAAAATCAGGAACATTTAGCAATATAGCTGATAAATGACCTACATGCATTTCTCCACTGATGTTCTACGTTGTTCAAAGTATTTCTGGATGCAGATTTTTAGAAGGCAGCTGTCTGACTCTGAGAGGGCAAACAGAAACATGGTTTGTATAACTTTAGCAACACATTATTAACTGTTTGATAACATAGTCAAGCCAAAGGCTAATCATTGATTACCGCTGTGTCCAGCGTTGTAGAGAGCGATACATAAAACGCATTACCATTCTGATACATCTGAGCCTGTATGAGTGAGTGGATGCGGGCTCATTTGCATATTTATAGATGCGTGTATCAAGACTGTAGAGTTACATTCATTAGCTATTTTAAGGCATGAATGCTTTTTTTTTTTACAGGAGAAAACTTTTAATATGTAATTTTGGTGATCAAATATGAGTTTAAAGGGATACAATTATTATTTATTACAGGATTTTTAACAATTATATGTAGTGGTAGATATGTTAGGAAGTGGCAGGCAATGGTCATTTATTTACAAAAGCTGGTGGTCATCATTTTTAATACATGGACCGAAACAACAGTATACATTCTTGTTAGACTTACATTCAAAACATATGCATCATACAATTATTGATTGCCCATAAATCAGTATGACCACGTGACTTGATACTTATGAATTCAGTGTGACTGCACCATGCTTTAGGCGCACACACACGAAAGCAGATCCCTTTAAGAGATGTTGACGTTCGTGGCAGAGCAGGACAGTGAGTTTTCTAAAAGTGAACTTTGTGATGAGAATCGAGCTCTGGTAGGAAACCACAGGAGATGAGATCAAAGCGTCATCATTTAAATGGCGTAGACCCCAGGTGAAGATACTCCTGGATTGGAATAAATTCAGGCTGTAAATGAGACTTTGCTGAACATAAGCAGGAGCAGGGCTCTTGAATTTTTGTTTTAGCCCTGCGATGCATCATTGAAGGGTTCAAGCGTAAAAATCTCAAGAGGATTACATAATCCTCTCTAACCCCTAACACCCCCTCCCCACCTCACTACACAGCTGTCGTCCTGCTTGATGGATGCCATAATCTCCATTTCTCCATATGCACTTTCCATTCCACTATTATGAGGATGAAATATTCTCCTTAAGGCTTCCAGACGTGCTCTAATGGCGGGGCCAATTGCATTAAAGAGGACCACATTTGTGTTTTATTGATGACTGTTTTTGGGATTGTTTTATTTATATACTGTTGGTTAGTTATTCCTTTGTGCCAGTTAAAATGCATTCATGCCTATTTTAGTGGTGTTTCGGGTTGTTTGGAAGGTAGTCTGAGGTCCTTTGTTGTTTTGAGTTATTTTTATCCGCAGTACCAGGCTGTTATCTCTGCAAGAAACAGTGATGGATTCCTTGGGAAAAGATATCTTCCACATTTTTTATAGCTTCCTATTGATTATATTAAAACTACAAGGGGTGGTGTTAAGAGTTCAGAACTGCTCATTTTGAAAGGTTTTCCACAGTATTATCAAGACTCATCTCTGGATTTGTCTCGTCTAATGGAGTAACTACGTCAGTACATGACGTAAGTCTAGAAAAGAAAGGTGTTAGTTTACAGCTTTCTTGGTTCAGGTGAATAAGGATCACAGTGGCAGGTTTAACTAATCCACACCATCTAAATCAAGCTGAGAGCTGTTTGGCCTTTACCTGATTACCTGAAGACACACTGCCTGTTTAGAACACAAGAAAAGCATCTGTTATTACAGTATTTGGTTACGGTTGTTTAATTTGTGCAAAATTAAACAACTGTTTGCAACAGAAAACAAGCTAAACATTTCAGTATTTAATGAGATACTCATTAAAGAATTAAAGGTACACTGTGTTCAAAAGGTAAATAATGAGTCAATTCATCGTCAGTTCTTCTTCCAAAATATGTTTAAAAATTATGGTAAGCCTATTATAAGTGTTTATATTTTAGACCTGCTGTATATCATGTCAGGTTTTTGCAGGAAATTGCAAACATGCATCTCTTAGCCGTGTGTGTCTTGTCGTATCTGTCAAAAGAGAATAGTTCCTCCGGCTATTAGGGGTTGCACCGACTATTTGACTTTAATGCTCTATCATGACACTTTAAGCTTGACGCCGACTAGTCGCTGATCATATATGGAATTCCAAAAGCTGACAATATAAATGAATGAATATACAAAGAAGAAATGTAAAACCTTTATTTCCACATTTATTTATTTATATTTCTTTATTTGGGGGGCGTGTTTTTAGCCTGGATGCCAGCCGAACTTAGCCCCGCCCACACATTTTTTAGGCCGAGCAGTTCGGTCTGGCATCGCTCCATAGAGGAGTAATTAGCTCCGAACAGAAACTGTTCGGGCCAATGAAATCATCAGGGCGGGCTTTAGACGATGACGGACAGATGATAAACAGTAGCCTAACGTAATCATGCACATCATCAAAGGGGCTTGGATTATATGTGTTTGAATCCTAAACGGAGAGCTTGTTTGTATCTGCATTCGCCATCTCAATTTCTCTCAGAAATGATGATCATGTTGGGTAAGTACTCTGTGTATCATTAAATTATTTTACAACACTGGCAAAGATCGTGTATTCCAGCCTGATTTCAGCGCGCGTGCAGACAGGGTTGCCAAGTTTTTACAGCAAAACGCGCCAACTACTAGCCCTAATAGCTTCTCGGGGGTTTCTCCGGGGAAAAAAATGGCGTTTGGGGGGTTAAATGTGTGTTATTTTGGCAAGGTTGCCTGCTAAAATTCGCACTCATGGGTCTATATATCACATAATAGTCGTTTCAACCCGTGGAAAAAACGCGGACTTGGCAACACAGTGCAGTTGAACTCTGTTGACATTTGACAATGCGTCGCTTCATTGCTCTGATTGGTTGTAGGTCTATCCAATTGAGGTCTTTCCTGGTTCGGTTGAAACACGCCCCATAATCACAGCCCAATGGAGCAGTTTCAGACTCATATTCTGACTAGAATTGACTATGACCACATCAGGCTAGCGTGTTTTACCTCAGGCATAGCAATTGAGCTCAGAGTGGCAGTGCTGAAGCCAGCTGAAATCTTTGAGAAATATAACGACCAATAGACAAGAACTGATAAAAAATAATCTTTTATGTAGGAGCAATAGCCTTGTGAGGAGCTACAGACGAGAGCCTGCTGGCAAAAAGAGAATGTGACAGAGCTCGTAATAAAACCAGAATCAACATTTGCTTGCCTTTTCTGAAATGCCAATAACTGAGGTGTTTGAAATGTTGTAAAAGCGACACAGAGATTGCTTTTTTATTACTCAACGGGTGAGTAAGGTATTTTATTTAACAAATAAATTGCCGCTCTGTAACCAAGTTCGTTGTAAAGGATTATCTATGGTGAAGGATCATCATATTTGTCCACAGTCTCACAGAGCCGAAGCACAACCAAAACACTGTTCGTCTGCAGAATGCATGTATATTTGTTGAACCACTAGACACCCAAAAGTTACATAATGTAACTTTATTATTAAAAAGCATATCCTAACATGTGATAACATGTTTTTTTTAATTATTAAATGATATGTAATGTATTGAGCTGTTGGCTAGTGGTAGCTGAGGTGTTCGTGTGCAACACATGTTTGTTTCTTGAATCTTTGCATTGCCAAAACATTAATAACACTATACAATAATAAAATGAATCAATAAATAATAATAAAATAATAATGAAGAAAACAAATTATCTCTCTCTGCATACACCACGGGTCCCCTTACCATGAAGTCACCATTTTGCGCTGTCATATTTCTACAGTAACCCTAAAGGGACAAATGGCGCTTGCTACTCTCTGCTGTGTCAGACGACATATTTGTCCTGGGTTGGCCACCGTAGCTTCTCTATGTGCTTCGAAAGGGAGGGCTCAAGGGTAGATGGTTGCAATTCGCAACCTCAACGCTAGATGCTGCAAAAATTCACACAGTGAATACTTAGTTCCCACTTGGCTATCATAAAAACCAAAAATTAAAAGATAAAAAAATTATTCTATAATGTTACCAATTCTATACTTTAAAATGAAAATTATAGAATAAGATCATATATTCGAATGATTTCTGAAGGATCATGTGACACTGAAGACTGGCGTAATGATACTGAAAATTCAGCTTTGCATTCAGGAATAAATTATATAAAATATATTAAAATGGAAAACCGCTATAATAATATTTTACTGCTTTTACTGCGTTTTTGATGAAATGCATACAGCCTTGGTAAGCATTAGAGGCTTTAAACAGATGTCCAAACTTTACAGCAAAGACTAAAAAGGGATGCCATGCGTTCTCCACAGATACAATGTTGTAAGATGAAAGACATTTCTTCAGGGATAAATGAAACATGTAGTCCCATCTGAATTATGTAAGCGGGAAAAAAGTATTTTGGAAGCAATAGTGGGCATGTTTTTGATGTGAAGCCTGTATAGCGCATATATCTTATGAACATAAACATCCAGGCGCATGCACCTAACTACACTACAGCGCTTAAACTACACAAACAATGAGCACTCGGCTAATTCAGAGTGACTGTTCTGTAACGGCATTTAATAAACTCGCTGCACATTGCAGAGAAAGTTTCAAAGATCTCATGAGAATGGAAGGCTCACTTTCCTTGAGCAAAAGATCAGTGTAGTGTAAGAAGACTCCGGGGTTCTTAAAGTATTGCATTGAAAACGGCATAGGTGCATAGGTGAACTTTAATTTCCTTTATGTCGCTGGTGTAACTACGAGGAATGGCAAGGACTGAGCAATTACCATTAGGCCCTCCTTAATTGCTAACAAATTTTTATTTCTGGAGTGATTCCTCCTTTAAGGTTGTCATTTGTAGAGTTGTAACATCTCCCACCTTACTTAATTTAGTTTGACTCGTCTGTCTTTTGCAGAAAGGAAGAAATCTTTAAAAGAACAAGTGCACCTATGAGAGCATGAAGGAACACAGAGTACTTTTCTTAGAGTGGATTATGCAGTCTGTACTAGAAACTCAAGTGCTTACGTAATAAGCCTGAAGACCTTGACTGATGTTTCTAGAGTGATGAGGGGGGAAACATTGAATGCAACAGTCATTTAATATTACATCTAACTCTCCAGTGAAATATCACTCATTTAAATACATTTTGAAAAGGGAATCATTTCAAAACGGAAAGGCACATTTGTAATATTTTGAATTCTGTTTGACAGATTAGACAGAATACAACCTCTTAGCTAAATTGATTCGTCCCTGGTTCTGTCTAACAAACGTGTCTCTGCAAGCTTTTAATAGAAATGCTGAATATCTTTCTGCATGCTTAATAGTTCAACTCTGTATAATTTGTGGTCTGCTTTTCATCTACTGATACTTGTATATGTAACTGTCAAATCTTATTTTATGTAAAATTACTGAGTGATTAATGCAAATTGTGGGCCAAAAATAGAAATAAAACTAAAATATTAAAAGAATTTCAAAGTGTTTTATTATTAATTAATTCATTAATTTACTGATTTATTTATTTCATGATAAATGTTTATCTAAAATTGCCCATTGCACATAAATTCATTTAGTCAAAAAGCCAAGTCGTGCCAAATCAATTTGCTGCATAAATAGTTCGGTTGCCGTCTCTCTGTTTATGCGTTTCATTGGCATGATCTTGTTGCAGAATTCTTTATTTCAGTGAAGTGCACTGCTATTTTAGATTCAATTATGCATTTCCGTCTCTGCTTTGTGAAAACAGAAGTTTCCCCAGCAGTCTTTTTCTTTTTGATAGTGTTTGTTCTTGTTGAACATATTCAACAGTGACCCAGTTCCAGACTTTGATGTCAGAATCTCCGTTCGACAAAGGCACAGAATGTGAATATTTAATACCCCTCATATTATCATCAGACTTGTGCAATAACAAACTCTCTGCTGGATTTTACAATTTCATTACAAAAACGGTCTTTTGTTGGCACTGGCGGTTGCCAGAGAGTTGCTATGGGGTCGCTAAGGTCTTCTGAGAGGTTGTTAGAGGGATTGTGTTGTGATGGTTCCTAGGTGGACCAAGGCAAAAAAGAGCCATCATTTTTATGTATTTGGATGTGTGTGTGTGTGTGTGTGTGTGTGTGTGTGTGTGTGTGTGTGTGTGTGTGTGTATATATATATATATATATATATATAAATAATATATAAAAAAATACAATATATATATATATATATATATATATTTATTTTTTTGTTTGTTTCTTTGTTTTTTATTATATATTTTTATTTTTTTATTATTATTTTTTTTTAAGGAGAGAACAATAATGCAGTCACCCTTTTATGACTTGACGCTTTTAACTTCTACTTGCATTTGGTTGACAAGATAACAAAACTATTTATTTATTTATGTTATATATAAATCAGAATAGTAACACTCAGATTAAATTTTGTTAATATTTTAATGATCAGTGCTAATAGGGTATCAGTCGAACACCTGCTGCTGTTATGTAATATTTAAGGAGTTCAGCAGGAGTTTGAGCAGCTTAAAATCTTTTATAATCTCTATTAATGCCCTCTTTCCCCTCATTAAACATGTTCCATGCTGATATTAAAGTATTATAAATGACAACTGCAAGTTGATGTATTCATTTTTCTGTCACTTAACTCTTTCTTTGACTTGTTTCACATGTGAAGCAGTTTTTAAATATTTGAACCTAACATTCAGACTTGACATCACTTAACCTATGCGGTTTTATTTCAAAGAGCATGATATGATTGTTCTGTGGGTCAGTCCAGGCTTTAAAGTAGATAAATGGTAATAATAAACAACATACAAAATACATTGACTTTATGTGCAAATACAGCCCACAATGTTAGTGTTAATTACCAGTAAAGAGGTTCTAAAAAAGATATTTCAGAAAAGAACACAAATCTTTAACTTGTGATTTCACTCATTTTCTTTCCACCGGATAGTTTAAGTGGCGAATGCTAATGGCAAACCAAAGATCCGTTATAATCAGTGAAGCGGTCTACACTGCACAATGTATCTCTTTTTACACTGTGTCATGTCTAAACTTTGGTTGTTATCAAGAGAGGATTCACGAGCCAGCAGAACTCGGCACTGAACAAAACTCCAGTGTTTTGAGTGGTGAGTGGATTCTGACAAACGCCTCTGATTGGTCATTGCGTTCAAGAGATCACCTGACATGTCTGTGATTGGCTTCATTGCTCAACTCTGAAAAAACACGTTGTAAATGGAAACCCGTTGATGCTCTCTAGAGCACAAACACTGGAGCATTTGTCAAATCAGTTTCGCTGATATTATTAGAGTATCAAGCATCGTTAGCGTGCTTAGCAGTCTCTACTATCCTTCGTAAAACACGGGGTCTGCCTCTCTTGCAGCGCTCCTCTGTCTTTTTGCGCCCTAGGCAACCGCCTACAGTATGTTGCCTACACCAGGGGTTACCCTGAATTAGAAATTAATATGCTTATTAAAGAGGACCTAAAATGCCCTTTTTCAAAGTCTTGATTTTGTTTTTAGGGGCTACTAGACTACTAGAATTCATGCTTAAATGTTTGAAAAACACATTTTTTATATATTTTACATTATTGCAGCACCTCTCTTCCCAGTCTGTCAGTAACGCTGTGTTTAGTTCCTCGAGGAAGCTCCTCCATCAAAAAAACAACAATGTGGTCTGATTGGTCGGCTGGACCAGTGTTGTGATTGGTCAACTGCTTTGAGCTTATTTGAGAAATGTCACTCCCGTTCTGCAAGTTTCAGCACACTATTATCGCAACTCTCAGGATTCTTCCCTATTATTTTGCATATGCCTTGGGTGAGAAAGAATTATTTAAATGAGGAACATTGTGATGTGTTCATTCCTAGAAGAAAACTCATGACTACAGTTGAGGCATTTCAGGGAGTTCAGAAACAGTGCACACTGATATTGAGAATTTGACGTAAATTATGCACTAAAGCAAGTTGTAAAAGAGCATAATAGGACCTCTTTAAAGAACTAAGTGTCAGTAAAGGGTACAAATATTCAAGGGTTTTGTTTGATTTGTGGCAATAATTTGTGTTAGAATGGAGATTATTTTAGTGGGTTCCTGCATAGGCGAAACTGACTCTTAACGCAAAGTTTGTATGCAAGTATTGTACTGGAATATGCTTTTGGCTGCAGTGTCCTTGAAGGTCTGAAGACAAGAAGTCACCCCTTTTTGATGAAACTTTATTTCTTACCCACCATTTTAATCAGCTACACACAATGTGGTAATGCTTGGCTATTGGAATTGATATGCAAACCAAAATATCCTCACATTGGGCTTAATTTGCAAAACAAATGTGTGTGAATGTCACTAATAAAACCCTTTAAAATGCTGTTCAATTCAACACAATCTACATTCAAGAAGTGTTTTTCAAGCCATTAGCTCAGATTTGTGTTTCATGAATTGTGAGGCGTTCACCTTTTATTTTGTTACTTAATGAAACAATAAAATAAATAATAAAAAAATGAAAGCAATTTAAACAGAAGTCTCACTCACCAAGTAACAACATTAATCATCATGGAAAACCTGGGAAATATTAGAGAATTTTAAAATGTTGATTTCTTTCATCTACTTAGAAATTTTGAGATGTAAATTTATTGGTGAAAAGACGCAGTTACCCTGATATTATCCTTTTAGTGAGTACCGTTGTTTCCTGGTTTCTTTTCTTTCCATGCAAGTTGTCCATAAATTTTCTTTTGTTTGCTCTGGAAGTTTTCGAACCACAAGCAGTTAGGTCATTCTGCAGAGGAACGGTCGGGTGCCGTTGATGAAAGCTTAGATAATGCTTAAATACTGTTGACATGGAGAGGGCTCTGGCAAACAGTTTCACATTTACTGTGACAATTGCATGTCGTAAATGAGAGTGAGTCCATTAGCTGATAAGTTCAGTGCAGATTTATGGCTTGATAATGTCTCCCTATGGGACAATAAAAGCAGGTGATATAGTCGTGACAATGAAGTCTGATTTTTTAAAACCCCTTTACGAATGTCAACAGCAATTTCCTTTAGCAACCTGCTTTAGTTTGTCAATATTTATTGACATTACCATGACATTTTTCAATATCCATATCTAAGTTTTCAGAACGAGTTTTAAGCCTGAACACGGTTGGTTGTAGGAGACATAAATGAATGGTTGGTTAATTCCTAAAGGACCCATGAGCTTGTCCTAGAGTTCTGTTTCCTGAGCTCATTGCTCTGGTGAATGAGTAAGTGTTAGACTTCAGAGTACTGTTCTTTCTTGATCTAGGTCAGTACATCTAGAGAGGGCTGCCTGTCTGACCCCGTCCCTTGTGCCGTCTGAAGCCTTTTGCCTTCAACTTCCGCCTTTACTGCAGCGTCTCCAAAAGAACTGTCAGGGGCAGTCACTCAAAATGTTCAAGGCTACTTTTATGCCCTCTGCAAAATGTAAAGCAGAATGTAATATGCATTGATTTCTGTGTGGTATTCCAGCAAAGATGCTTGATGTCATTGTGTTCATTTAGATGCATTAAAATATAATGTAAAAATAGACTTTGAATATTCGACCCGACCAGCTGTTACTTGTTTCACTTGCAAAAGATGGCACAGAAGCTAACATGGACTGCTTAGTGCTGGAAAACCTGGACCTCAGGGGAAAAAAAACAGATAAATGTATAAAATTAACTAAATTATATGTGAGTGCAAATTTTGGTCGGTAAGAATGTTATGTTTCGGTGTTTTGGTGTAATGTTACGGTTATTGAAAAGTCTTATATTCTCATTTATTTGACCATATATACAGTAAAAGCTGCAATATTGTGATATATTATTACAGTTTAAAATAAAGGTACACTGATAAAAACAACTTGTAAGATTTACTTGATAAAATCTTTGTAACAATTTGCACTCAGTTTTTCTAAGTAAAATTTACTGCTGCGATATCAAGTACAACTTACTTGCCAATATCAAGTAAAATGTACTTAACTATAAATGTAACATTTGCAAAGACATTAAGTAAATGTTACTTAATTATATTTAACTTAGCATGTTGTATTTATTAAAGGTAATCAAGTAAATTTTATAAATCTGTATTATTTACTCTTATGAAGTAATTAAGTAGATTTTATAATGTTTGTCCATTTGACATTTTGAATTACTTAGTTGAATTAATTTATATTACTCACTATTATTATGTAAATGTTGCTATTTTAAACCAAATAAATGTAATAATTTTCTCTGCATCAAATACATTTATCACAAATCACACATAAATACAATAAAGTTGAACAGTTTATTATGTCAAAATTTACAATTAACCATTAAATCAGTAATGTTCACATCAACTGATTAAGTAGTTAAGGTACATTCATTATAATTTACAATAACTGTAGAATTAACCATGTATGGTTCAACTAAACATCAGCAGCCAACAGTGGCATAACTAACATTAAAGGGTTAGTTCAGCCAAATATGAAATGTATCACATTTGAGTCCAAAAATAACAAAAACTACGACTTTATTCAGCATTGTCTTCTCTTCCGTGTTTGTGTTCAATCCTCAAATAAAGATTCAAACGGTGAAGAGAAGCCAATGCTGAATAAAGTCGTAGTTTTTGTCATTTTTGGACCCAAATGTATTTTGGATGCTTCAAGAGACTCTAATTAACCCACTGATGTCTCATATGGACTACTGTGATGATGTTTTTATTCCCTTTCTGGACATGGACAGTATAGTGTGCATACACTTGCATACGCTCTCGGACTAAATATTAAATATCTTAAACTGTGTGTGAAGATGAACGGAGGTCTTACGGGTGTGGAGCGACATTAGGGAGAGGAGTTAATGACAGACATTTCATTTTAGACTGAACTGAACTAACTTAACCCTTTAATGACGAGCACATGCATAGTCCAGCTGAAACAGAATGGTCACTTTTCCTTAATGCTCATTCATCGACTGGATCCTCTCAATCAGCTCCATGGACGACCATCTTAAGGATATGTTCAGCGGCAACACTGCGACTGTCCTCCTGCATACAGTTTGTAAGAAAGAAAGAACACAATTCCATTTAAGAAATAGAATTACATTTATAACATTACATTTTATTTTCATTAAAAAGGTGACCGGACCTTCATGTCGTTAGCTCACTAAAATAGAATTGCTGACATTCATGCACTTGTTGCTAACGTTATACATCAATGCTTATTTGGTATCAGAGTTCACCTGCCATCCAAACTTTCCTTCTTTAGTGCAGAGTGCAGACTAACTTATGCTTTGATATAATAATTGCTGTGAAATTTTCAGTGGATATAAAAACAACTAACTTAGACACTTTAAAAAAATGCTAACATTAGCTAGAGGACACACACACAGGCAGCCAGCACTTAATCACGGCCAGCTAACATTAAATTATTTTGAAGTTAACCAGACAGGGTGACTTTTTCTACAAGAACGTGGCTAACTACATTTAATCCCCTCTATCTTTGACTAAACACCAGTCTCAACTTTATAGAAGTGGATAATGCTTTAGCTTTAGCTACCGTTATTGTGATTAAAACTAACTTTTAGTCAATTTTAAACCGTAACGTATATGCAATAATCAAACCATCAAAACGAAGTACATCGTTATCACAAATCTAAAATAGAAAGGTCAGAACTTACCGAGAATAAGTCAGCCATGTAAAAGCAACATCCCAAACCGACCGTCTCTGCCACCACTGAACCGGGATCTTTTTGAGCAACAACAAAAACGGGGCGGGCAGATTCACTTTGCTTTTCAGATTAAAATTTACTTAGTATTTTTAGGTGAATGTGCTGTGACTATAAAACATTAAATACTATTTGTAAATATATGGTAAAATGTACTCTTTCTTCTCAGTTAATTTATTACATTAATAAATTGTGTAAATTTTACATGAGATATATAGTTCCAACTTAATCTTGATTTTACAATGTATAAATTACATGAATTAATGTAATAGATTTTACAATACCACAAAGTCATTTTTTTCAGTGTAACCCTTTACAATAAGGTTTTATTAGTTAACATTAGTTGACGTAATGTTATTTAATACAAATACCGCTGTTAATGGTTTGTTCATGTTAGTTCACATTGCATTAACTAATACAAGATATTCATTGTATTACATTTTTATTAGTAAATGTTGAAATTAACATCGGTAAAGATTTATAAATGCTTTATAAGGGCAATTCATTAGTTCGTGATAACTAATGTAGTTAACTAATGACCAAAAGAACAGTTTTCTATATAAATATAGATTTTAAGTATTTATTCCTGTGATGCAAAGCTAAATTTTCAGCAGCCATTACTCCAGACACCAGTGTCACATTATTCTTTAATGTTGATTTGGTGCTTTTTTATGTCTTAGGCTGCTAGAGGATTCACAGAGTAAGAATTTTAGGTTACACTTTAGATTAGGGTCCCGTTCTCACTATTAACTAACTATTAATAATGACTTCCCTCATGAAACTCCTCTAATTACTTCTACTAAATAGTTATTGAGTGAGGTAATTTAGTAGGGTAGTTGTAAAGTTTAGGTATTTGGGTAGGATTAAGGGATGTACAATATGCTCATGCAAAATAAGCAGTGTTGTGCAAGTTACTTCCAAACTGTAATATATTATAGATTACTTATTACTGCTATTTAAAAGTAATTCATTACATTACAATATTACTGTCTCAGAATTGTAATGCGTTACATTACTCCTGTATTACTTTTGAGTTACTTTCACCAAAATAACTTCAGAAGTAGCTCTTAACATTCTAAAATGTAGGCAGAGAGCATTTTACATCCAGTAGAAGGCGATATGATGAAGCATAATGACATGGGCCATCCAGGCTAACAATAGAGAATTGGCAAAAAAGTGAATGCTCAAGACAATGCCAGAAATCATGATGATCCAACTCTGTTATAAGTATTATTTTAGAGGTAAAGTGATTATCTGGCAATATCTAGGAATAGCTTCTGTTCATAGACAGAACAGAACTGTGTAAACTCTTAAGTTATGACAATATGCGCATTTGTTCTTTTCTTATTGTTGCGACATTTGCGAGATAGTTATTTCGGTTTTAGAAAAAGGTTGTATTTGACTATATTTGCATTTGAATAGCCTATACGTTCTTGTCCTTATCTCTGATAAACTAAGCAATGCGCATCCATCTCGCGAATGTACAGTAGGGATGAGACGATGGGGACATTTTCCCACCGGTTAATCAAAGTGTGATGACATCACCGGTATCTGGGCTTTTAAATCACTATTCTATCTAACCGAAAGGAACATGCACACTGCCGCTTGGTCATTAATAAGGGGAGCGGATGCAAAGCGAGTGCTTTCAATGAATTCCTATAAAAGTTAAGCTTCCATATGAACTGAAAACGCGCCAGTGCGCGCACCGTGAATGACAGCTCGTTAGTAAACGCGCGCTCTGTGCGGCCAAGCAGATTTTAGTTTCGGTTTAAAATTAGCCTATTATTCTTAATGAAATACACAACACAATGACAAACCCCCTTTAATAGGCGCTTTTATATTTCACTGAAATCTTCTGCGATCATCTGTCAGCTAAAGATCACATGTTCGGCTCATGCAGCAGACACCTTCCGTTTTTATTTGAACGGCCTGTTCTCTAACTGAACTAAATTACTTTATTATTATTAAAAAAAATATAAACGACGGTGTCACGGTGTGCAGTAGTCTTATTCTGTCATCTTCACCCAAGTGTTGTTTATAGGCATTAGGGTTATAGTTTGGCTCTGCAGCGCGCGCCTTGTCTCTCGTCCGTTCTTCGACGCGCTTGTCGTTGTGCTATTCTTTGAAACGACAGAGCCTTTAAACCTTCTTTAGCCACTTTTCCACTGGCCAGCGCGAGCACAGAGGCTGAAATCATGCCTGCGGCACTTCTGTAAAATCCGCAATAAACACTTACGCCTTCACTGGACTATGCCACACAATATCCAAATGTACACCAGCAAGAGGGAGATGAATTGAAGTACTGAATTGAAGGACAATGAATTAAATCGCTATACAAAAATATATCAGAAGCTGTCATTTAGTATTTAATTACTAACCTGGACACCACACGCGGCTATTGAATGACCCCGAATAGGTAATAACTTGCATTTTTCATGCGTGCGCCTTTTTTTCCTTTTCCTTTTTCGTTTTATTGTATGGGGGGGGGGGGGGGGGTAACGCAAGCGTTACTGGAAATGTACCGAGTAAAATATTACTGAAAATTGATTAGTAATGCCTTACACTACTGCGTTACAGCAAAAAGTAATAAGTTACTGTAATGTATTACTTTTGTAATGCGTTACTCCCAACACTGAAAATAAGGCATTAATATGTGCTTTATAATTACTAATAAATAGTCATTATCCCATCTCCATAGCTATGCTAATAAGCAACTAGTGAGAATTGGACCCTAAACTAAAGTGTTACTGGATTTTAATGTATAGTGTATCAGCGTGTTTTATTTGAAATGGAAACAATGAAACAATGTCTTTACGGTCACTTTTGATCAATGTTTAATGCATCCTTGTTAAATAGTTTTTGTTTTTTTAAAGTGTATATGTAAAAGCAAACGAAAAACAAATAAAATAAAATAAAATTTCCCCCTTTCTTTATACTAGGTTGAAGAAAAAGTCCCAGTCAGTGGACATCCCTGATGAGAGCTATACTGCTTCATTCGTCAAAGACCTGCTGGCGTCGCCCATGATACAGAGTGTGACCAGAACAGCCATAACTGAAGAAAAGGAGATCAATACCACCAACATCCACAAGGCTCGCAGTCCTCGACGTGGGGAGCTCAAGCGAGGTTATACCATCGGTGCGTGAGGTCTTCTTCAGTTACACTTCTGCCCAGTCTTATTATGTTAGAATCTGTTAGCCTTTGAAAACCTGAGCAAAACAGCTTATCTTGGGTTATCTTTAGTTAGAATTGTATTATTTCTAGTGTCCCTCCCCCATTTAATATTATTTTTAATATTGTAATCACACTATGTATTTGTTTTAATCTAAGTACTTATTGATTTTAGGGTTTAGTATTACTTACTGAACACGTTAATGTGCATTAGAAAACACTTTTTAGAAAACACATCTAGTGCAAATCGAACACATTAACATTAACATTATATTACAATGGAAAGGAATATTCCAGTGAGACTTGTTAGTTTTGCTTAATCCAGTGTTGGCACAGGAACTGGCTGGCCAGCCCTGCAGTAAGAGGGAAATGGATACCTTTTGAGACTGTAATCAGAGGAGAAAAGAGGATCTCATCCCTCTGTGGACCTACACACACACACACACACACACACACACACACACACACACACACACACACACACACACACACACACACACACACACGCACACACACACACACACACACACACACACACACACACACACACACACACACACACACACACACACACACACACAGTAATTACTCCTGAATTGCAGGAGAAGATCCAGCCTCTTGACTAGATCGGAAAAGTAACAATAATGAACACACTTTAGCCCTCTGACTGACTGTTATGTAAATCTTGATGAATCTGGTCAATTTAAATAGTTTATGTACCCTACTGTTCAAATGTTTGCGGTCAGTAAGTTTTATTTATGTTTATGAAAGAAGTCCATTGTTCACAGATTATGCATTGCTTTGAGAGTCACTTCTCAAGCTTTTCACTGTTTCATTGTTCACAAATTTTGTTAACTGCTGTAGCCTATACCAGGAGTTTTCAAACGTTACGATGCCAAGGACCCCCAAATATGATGAACCTGGACGACCCCATTAAATTCTTCTATATATTTTTATGTATGAACATTTTTTTAACTGTTAGATAAATAGTAAGTAGGACATTTTATATACAACATTGTTTCCAAATTTAAATTATACGTAATGTTGGACATATAAACCTGAAGAAGGTGTTCAATTAAAAAATTACTTGTATATGCAACTTTCACAATAAATTTATATACTGCTAAACAGCTTGTGTACCGCATTAAGAATTCTGCTCTGCGAACCCAGTGAGCATGATAAAGGGGACTAAATTGAGAAAAATTCACTAGCAAGATACAAAGCAAACATACAATTCTAAAAGGTTTGTATATGGCAAACAAGGTGAGAAACGTTTAGAAATTAAACAGTTAGATTGGTCGGTAGACTTTATCATTTTTTAAATATATATTTTAAATATAAACTTGTCAGCGATTCAAACTCCTGCTGTGTGAAATGAGTTCTGACTGAAAATTACAATGGTGATGACCGACAGCCAATGAGAGAGTGAGATACAGGGCAGCGGGACGTTCAGGGAAGAGGTATAGACAGAATATCAGTATTTTAATTAATATATTTACAATTCTATCAAACAGAAACAAAGCACAAACATTTGCACGTCCAGCCTTAGCAGCAGCAGCAGCACATTGCACAATTATTTATTTACACAGTCCTGGCTACTTCGGTCTCTCCAACAATTTCCTCCACCATAATCTTTTTTCTTTTCTCCACAAATCGGACAAAGAATGATTGAACAGAGAAGAACTTAAATAGCAAACAGAAATGAGATAATTAACTGGACACAGCTGCTAACGAACGAAGGTAACTAAGGAATATACATTTGTTTTAAATAATAAAACAGAATCCAAAAAAATGGAAAACAGAATTTAGGGGAAAATCAAATGGATATCACAGGGCCCTACATTAATGTTTACATTCTTTGTACGTGGAACGCATTTTGTTCCCCATTAATGGTATTCTAAACATTTCTAAATTCTAAACATTGTGACGTTATCTTCCAGCCCTACTGTAATAATTTAAATGTGATGGCAAAGCTATTTTTCTGCAGTCCAGTCTTACTCCAGTCTGCAGGGTCACATGATTTACATGTCCTAATGTAACGTCAGCTGCGGTACCCTTAGGTGCCAGCAGATGGCAGTCTCATTTCCATAGACTTTGTTATTCTTGGACTTCATTACCCAGTATCCTCTGTTCATTATTAGTTAACCTAGTTCACCTGTGTCTTGTTTTCTTGGTTTATTACCCTGTCTATTTAAATGCCATTTGCCCTGTGTTCTGGATGAAGTCTTGTTTGTTTTGGTATGTCTGTTGGTTTTTGTTTAACATTCTCTGTTGGCATTTCGAGCAGTTCTTGTTTTTCTTAAGTTTGATTCCTGCCTGAGCCTTGAATTCCCTGTTCCTGTCCGCCCTCCTTAAAGTGTATGTGCTGTATTTGGACTGATTATATGTGCTTGACCCTCTGCCTGGTATGGACTATGACCTTGGATGACACTTGTTAATAAACTGCGTTTGGATTCTCACTCCTTCTGCTGTATGCTTTCAAAATAAAAACCAAATCATTACAGAAGACTTCATCATCATGAATCCAGCAGTTGAACTAGTCCGTATGCGCCAAGGTAACCGCACTATTGAAGAACATATACAGATTTTCTTGGACATTGCAAATGCTTCAGATTTACCGGACTGTGCTCTCATTGACTTTTTCTGTTATGGGCTTAACCCTCTTCTCAAGGACCAATTGATTTATGGAGCTCCTCGAAGTTCATTCAGGGATTTTCTTGAGTATGCATTGTGTTCAAGTGGGTCCCCATTCACCGTGGGAGTGGCAGACGAGGAGGCTTCACCTAAACAATTTTTCGGAGGGGGCTACGTGAGACGAGCTCCGACAGCCAAGGAGCTTGGCCTGCACTTTCCATCTGTGCCCACTCTAATGATGACAACCCCAGTGCTTACATCGCTTGCCAGTACAGTCACGCCGGTTACTACTACAGTCCAGTCAGAGCTGCCAGCTTCCAGCCCAGTTCAGTCAGAGCTGCCAGCTTCTAGTCCAGTCCCGTCAGAGCCACCAGCGACTGGCCCAGTCCAGTCAGACCCGCTAGCTTCCAGTCCAGTCAGAGCTTCCAGCCTGGTCAAGTTAGAGCCACCGGCACAGTCCAGTCAGCTGCCAGCCCAGTCCAGTCAGAGTTGCCAGCCACTGGTACAGTCACGCCAGCCACCATTGCAGTCCAGTCAGAGTTGCCAGCCACTGGTACAGTCACGCCATCCACCAGCGTAGTCCAGTCAGAGCCGCCAGCCTGCAGTTTAGTCCAGTCAGAATTGCCAGCTGCCAGCGCAGTCACAGTGGAACCGTCAGTTGTCAGCACAGTTGTCAATTCAAAGTCTCCTATTAAGGATAAAGCCTTTCTGTCTTCAGCCATCACGGACACCATCCCTGTTTTCCTGAGTGTCGTTGATGAAGCGATTGAGGACGCCAAGGCTTCCTATCCACATTGGGGCTTGATAGCTAAATTGGCAGATCCATCTTTGAGTACGGTCAGAAAAGCTGGTTTTCCTAAGCCTTTATCCTTTAGTATTCTTGCCGATGTTTCTCTGGTCCCTGAGTTTATATGGTCTTCCTCTGTGCTTTCAATTATGGCAGTGGCGCTATGGTGTGTGTGGTCGACATTTGTCAATACAGCTTTGAATACAACAGCTGCACATAATTCAGAGTCTGTTCCTGAGCCCGAGTCTCTTTCTGAATCCAAGCCTGAGCCGGTCCTAATCTATGAATCTGTTCCTGAGCCCGAGTCTGTTCCTGAGCCCGTCCTAGGCTACAAGTCTCTTTCTGAACCAAAGCCTGAGTCCATCTTAGTCTATGAGTCTGTTCCTGAGCCCGAGTCTCTTTCTGAATCCAAGCCTGAGCCGGTCCTAGTCTACGAGTCTGTTCCTGAGCCCGTCCTAGGCTACAAGTCTCTTTCTGAACCAAAGCCTGAGTCCATCTTAGTTTATGAGTCTGTTCCTGAGCCTAAGTCTATTCTTGAGTCAATCCTAGTTTACAAGTCTGTTCCTGAGCCAGTCCTAGTCTGCAGATCTGTTCCTGAGCCTGTTCGAGTCTATGGGTCTGTTCCTGTCAATGAGTCTGGGCACTTTATGCCCATTTACAAACCTGATGCCAAGCCTACTCCTGAGACTGTGTACCAGATTAGGTTTGTGAGGTTTTCCTGGCCTTGGCTCGCAGCTGATCCGCCTTGGGAGTTTCTGGTTCCATATGCCTGGCTCTGGTGGTCGCGTGCTCCTCCCTGGAGACCCTCTGTCCTGCGTGATCCTCCCTGGAGACCCTCTGCCCGGCGTGCTCCTCCCTGGAGACCCTCTGCCCGGCGTGCACCGCCCTGGAGACCCTCTGCCCGGCGTGCACCGCCCTGGAGACCCTCTGCCCGGCGTTCTTCTCCCTGGAGACCCTCTGTCCTGCGTGCTCCTCCCTGGAGACCCTCTGCCCGGCGTGCACCGCCCTGGAGACCCTCTGCCCGGCGTGCACCGCCCTGGAGACCCTCTGCCCGGCGTGCACCGCCCTGGAGACCCTCTGCCCGGCGTGCACCGCCCTGGAGACCCTCTGCCCTGCGTGCTCCGCCCTGGAGACCCTCTGCCCTGCGTGCTCCGCCCTGGAGACCCTCTGCCCTGCGTGCTCCGCCCTGGAGACCCTCTGCCCTGCGTGCTCCGCCCTGGAGACCCTCTGCCCTGCGTGCTCCGCCCTGGAGACCCTCTGGTCCTGGCCCACCTTCCCACCCCCGGGTCCACCTCCGCTCCACCTCCCACCAGTGTTTAAGCGTCTAGAAGCCGCTCTTTCGAGGTGGGGCTATGTAACGTCAGCTGCGGTACCCTTAGGTGCCAGCAGATGGCAGTCTCATTTCCATAGACTTTGTTATTCTTGGACTTCATTACCCAGTATCCTCTGTTCATTATTAGTTAACCTAGTTCACCTGTGTCTTGTTTTCTTGGTTTATTACCCTGTCTATTTAAATGCCATTTGCCCTGTGTTCTGGATGAAGTCTTGTTTGTTTTGGTATGTCTGTTGGTTTTTGTTTAACATTCTCTGTTGGCATTTCGAGCAGTTCTTGTTTTTCTTAAGTTTGATTCCTGCCTGAGCCTTGAATTCCCTGTTCCTGTCCGCCCTCCTTAAAGTGTATGTGCTGTATTTGGACTGATTATATGTGCTTGACCCTCTGCCTGGTATGGACTATGACCTTGGATGACACTTGTTAATAAACTGCGTTTGGATTCTCACTCCTTCTGCTGTATGCTTTCAAAATAAAAACCAAATCATTACACCTAAGGTAACCTTGATAGTCATTCTACCATCTACTTTCTTTATCTTGTTTCTTATTAGAAATAGTTTCCCCACTTATCTTTGTGATCAATGAAATTCCCCAATTATCTTTGTGATCAAATTAGTTTTTTAACAAATATCAGCCTCACTTCCAGCTTCGCTTCATCACTGTCAAATATCTTTAGGGCATTTTCGACATTTTCAAACATTAAAAATCCATTTGAACTTTTGTGGTGATTGGATCTAAAGAAAAAGATAACCCACTTAATTCCAAGAGGGTGGAAATCTAGTTGCAAATGAAAACCTTATTCTTTGATTCCCTGGGTCATGTGAGGTTCAGAAGACTTTCTAGACCAAACTATTTAAAAGTTGTTAGTAGAAGAATATTTTGCAAGGTAGTTCACCATAAATAATTCACTGGAATAGCAATATTGGACTTTAAATATAGACATGGTCTTTCAAGCTCTTTTCAAACAAGGTTCTGATCTTTTGAGTATGACTACAAATAGCCATGATGCATCAAGCTTCCTAATGACCATTTTAGGAGAGCTGGCTGCTGTGGTGGTGGTGAATAAATACACTCGTACCCTCAGGTGGGCATGTAAACGTGCATTTGTGTGTTGTTTCATACCCAGACAGCCATAAGCTCAATTAAACCTGTGAACTTGCAGTAATTACTTAAGCAAGATTTCCCTGAAGGACAGATACTACAGGTATTTTGTGACATCCCAGCGTTGCTTCCGTTACGGCTAATGTTTCTGATAGTTACCTGCAGGGCCGGGTCGACACCAGCCTGAGGCTCCCATGATTGATGATGCAGCTCTGCTATTAGTTCTCCAGCAGTCGGGTGTCTCTCCCAATTAACTGTCTGTGGAGAAA
Organism: Pseudorasbora parva; assembly: GCF_024679245.1. Taxonomy (NCBI): domain Eukaryota; kingdom Metazoa; phylum Chordata; class Actinopteri; order Cypriniformes; family Gobionidae; genus Pseudorasbora; species Pseudorasbora parva. Next base: position 34,605,001 of record NC_090190.1, read on the forward strand.
ATCTTTTAATCAAAGCTTTGATCAGATCTCTGCCAGACTAGTGTACTAGATGTCGTAAGTCACACTAATTAGACTGTTAATCATGGTGATTTGTTCGCCGTCTTGCGCGGCATCACATCAGACTTCATATAAATGCCTTTTATAAATGTTTTAGCGGTGGCTTAGATATAGACTATTCCTCAAGGCTTTACAAATTTGTACACGTTCCTAAACCTTGTTCTTGCATCTAATGGATCTTGCTCTTCTACTCTTCTAACATGAGTGATGCAGTCAGTATATTTGTTGTCTCGTTTGCTTTCTGTCCATTTTCAGAAACGTCAGGGGTTAAAAGAAAAAGCACGGTGCGGCATTCTTGGCTTTTAAAGCCTTTTATAGCTGTGTGCCTGTGTTGGAGATTGAACCTCTCGTATGTAGCTCCCTCACAAACACACACATACACACTCACAAAAAGTAATCTTCTCAAGTGAAGTGCAATGGACGCTGAGCTTCTGTAGAAAAACACTAAAATAGAGTGGATGGAAAATGAGAGTGTTACGTCCCCATACTTAAACTTCAGTATATGTCATATAAAATATGGTATTCATTTGTTTTCTTCCTGCATGATATTGTGAGATCTTATGGACTTGCCCATATTTAAATACAGTATACGTACAATATATACACCTTATACTCACAGCCCACTTTAGCTATACCTTGCTAGTGCCGGGTGGACCCTCTTTTGCCTTCAGAACTGCCTTAATTCTACATGGCATAGACTGAATGAGATTCTGGAAGCAATCTTATATTTTGGTCCACTGACATGACGGCTTGACTCAGTTGCTGCACATTAGTTGGCTGCACATCCATGATGCGAATCTCCCACTCTCCCGCTCCACCACATCCCAAAGGTGCTCTGTTGGATTGAGATCTGGTGACGGTGGAGACCATTTGAGTATAGTGAACTCTTTTTCATATTCAAGAAACCAATTTGAGATTATTTAAGCTTTGTGATATGGTGCCTTATCCTGCTGGAAGCCATCAGAAGATGGTACACTGTGGTCATAAAGGGATGGAAATGGTGTGGGATTACACATTTAAGAATCTCCTTAAGATCTGCTGATCCTATGTCCTGAAATAACATCACATGAAAAACTAAGGTGAAGTACATTGTATTTAGCATTTAATGTATTTAATTTAGCTTGATGACATCAGATGAATGAATCTGTTAAACAATTTTTTACGAGAGGTTCCTCTTCTCTTCTTTATCTCTTTATTGTAAGTCAAGTGAGCCAGATTGCTGAGACTCTAACCTTTTGTCTTTAATGACTCTTAGAGCCCCTGTCCCATTCTTTGAATAGTTATATGCTGATTGGATTAGGACTGGTGACACTCTAAAGTCTGGGGTTGGTTGCTTTAATTGTAATCTTCATTTACATGCTTTAAGGTTGTCACCCAGGCCAATTAGTACTAAGGGGCCCAAAGTGTGCCAAGAGAAAAAATCCTCAACACCATTACACCACCACCTGCCTGAAACGTTGACACAAGGCAGGATGGATACATGCTTTCATGTTGCACCCAATTCTGACCAAACCATCTGAATGTCACAGCAGAAACTAAACAGACCAGGAAACAATTTACCAATCTTCTATTGTTCAATTTAGGTGAGTGCGAATTGTAGCCTCAGTTTCCTGTTCTTAGCTGACAGGAGTGGCACTCGGTGTGTCTGCTGCTGTAAGCCCATCTGCTTCTAGGTTCAACGTGTTGTATGTTCTGAAAAGCTCTTCTGCAGATCTCGGTTGTTATTTGAGTTACTGTTACCTTTCTATCAGCTCGAACAAAGTCATTCTCACTCAGGGATTTTCACCCACAGAACTGCCACTCACTGAGTGTGTTGAGTGAGAAAATCCCAGTAGATCAGCAGTTTCTGAAATACTCAGACTAGCTCGACCAGCTTTTTGAACTGTGAGAGCCGTTACACTTTCTTTGTAAGTTGAAAACGGAAGGCGGTCTGCAGGAAGCTAGATGTTTTACCTATCTTTACGTTTTAAATATGGGTATTTTTCTTACACAGATCCATCGATTCACTTCAGAAGGCCTTTATTAACCCCTCCGAGCCGTATGAATTATTTCTTTAATGGATGGGTGCACTTTTTGGAATTTAGGCTGCCATTCTCTGCCATTTATAATGCTTGGATTACCCAGGAAATATAACTCTGATTGTGTTCGTCTAAAAGAAGAATGTCATATACACTTAGGATGGCTTGAGGGGGAGTAAATTATGGGATCATTTTCGGGTGAACTATTCCCTTAAAACACCTTTCATTCTGATGTTTAGTTTGAACTTCAGCAGATTGTCTTAACATTTCTACATGCCAAAATGTGTTGAGCGGCAGAGTAAGGTGTACCTACACTCACCTAAAGGATTATTAGGAACACCTGATCAATTTCTCATTAATGCAATTATCTAATCAACCAATCACATGGCAGTTGCTTCAATGCATTTAGGGGTGTGGTCCTGGTCAAGACCATCTCCTGAACTCCAAACTGAATTTCAGAATGGGAAAGAAAGGTGATTTAAGCCATTTTGAACGTGGCTTGGTTGTTGGTGCCAGACGGGCCGGTCTGAGTATTTCACATTCTGCTCAGTTACTGGGATTTTCACGCACAACCATTTCTAGGGTTTACAAAGAATGGTCTGAAAAGGGAAAAACATCCAGTATGGGTGAAAATGCCTTGTTGATGCTAGAAGTCAGAGGAGAATGGGCCGACTGATTCAAGCTGATAGAAGAGCAACTTTAACTGAAATAACCACTCGTTACAACCGAGGTATGCAGCAAAGCATTTGTGAAGCCACAACACGAACAACCTTGAGGCAGATGGTTTACAACAGCAAAAGACCCCACAGGGTACCACTCCTCTCCACTACAAATAGGAGAAAGAGGCTACAATTTGCACAGACATTTGAAGACTGGAAAAATGTTGCCTGGTCTGAAGAGTCTCGATTTCTGTTGAGACATTCAGATGGTAGAGTCAGAATTTGGCGTAAACAGAATGAGAACATGGACCCATCATGGCTTGTTATCACTGTCCAGGCTGGGGGTGGTGGTGTAATGGTGTGGGGGATGTTTTGTTGGCACACTTTAGGCCCCTTAGTGCCAGTTGGGCATTGTTTAAATGCCACGGCCTACCTGAGCATTGTTTCTGACCATGTCCATCCCTTTATGACCGCATGTACCCATCCTCTGATGGCTACTTCCAGCAGGATAATGCACCATGTCACAAAGCTTGAATCGTTTCAAATTGGTTTCTTGAACATGACAATGAGTTCACTGTACTAAAATGGCCCCCACAGTCACCAGATCTCAACCCAATAGAGCATCTTTGGGATGTGGTGGAATGGGAGCTTCGTGCCCTGGATGTGCATCCCACAAATCTCCATCAACTGCAAGATGCTATCCTATCGATATGGGCCAACATTTCTAAAGAATGCTTTCAGCACCTTGTTGAATCAATACCATGTAGAATTAAGGCAATCACAGTATTAGTATAGAGTTCCTAATAATCCTTTAGGTGAGTTTATATTCAAGCAGTTTAATTTATCTTTAATTAAATATGTGACATTAATTTAAATATTAAGTTAATAAATGATCTACCGGTAAATGTTTGGTTTACTTTGTAGTTTTAGTTTTATTATTAAGTTTAGGGCACTAATGGTTTGAAAATAGGTTTCCTATTTTCAGACACTACTAAGATGAGCCAGCAGAGGGTGTATTAAACTTGCAGGATAATATAAGTAACATTAATACAATATATAATTAATGCTGATATATTAAAATGTTTTAAAATAAATTTGTTTTTCTATTCTGTAAAAAAAAGTTAGTTTTAATGTGTTCATTATCATTATTATTATTATTACTACACAAAATAATATAAAAATAAAGAATTTAAAATAAATAAAAACAACAAAGTTTCATGGTAACAATTGCCTGTGGTTGACTTGAGTTAAGTTGTGGCCTACTTTTCTCTCTACCAGGCGTCATGCCAGCTGTCAAGTTTGTTTAGTCAAGTTTCAAGAGTCCAAAATTCCTGGTTATACTTGCGCTGAGCAGTCTAAATCAGATGAAGGAGCTTGTCCTCTCGTATTGGAGTACTTTTTTTTCTTAATAGATTTTTGTTGATGCAGCTTCAAGCATGTCCAAGGCAGGTGTGTAGTGGATCTTTTTTAAATTGTTCTTTTAAATGTTATTTTGCAGCTCAGCTAGATTACATGGCATATTTTGCAGATTTATTGCAGAAGCAAAGTGAGGCTGCTATGACTCACTCAATATGAAGTTTTTCTATTTCACAAATTCACAAGTGATTTATACTGATTCCAGGCTTGCTGTTTTCTTGCTGTAGATGTCCTATTTTAGAAAAGCCAATGATCTGTCTAAATGTGTAAAACATCAAAAAATATATGGTTTATACTATTGAGTGAAATTCAAATGCCTGGTAACATTTTATTCAATACCTGTCACATTTTCACAGGTGTTTTTGAGCCATGTTATGCATTGTTGCTAGTGTATCTGGGTGATTCCATACATTGTTGATTACAAAGTTTATTTTTTATTTTATTGAAACAGCTGTCTTATGATAAATCCAGATACCTTCCGTCTCTTTTCAGAAATAATCAATCTCCACTCTTAAAGCAATTGAAAGCTGTGGAGCCACTCAAGAACGAGCTGTTTCGAGTAACTCGTGCAATCCCGCAGCCGGGGAGTGAAGGGAGAGACAGACACTTTGATTGACAGCGGTTTCTAAATCCATGTAATGACTCAAGAGTCCTGCTCCGCTTCCCTGTAATGTGACAGGTGAAAGGAGGAGACGGCAGACTGCTGAGTTGGTGTTTCTCACAGCTGACCTAAACACTTTTCAATCCTCCCCGCTTTGTTCTGCATGCAGCCAATCTCACTGAGAGAGAACAGATGCTGCAGTCCGTTCATATATGCAGACATAAATATGTTGTTTAAAAAAGTTAGTTTTTAAAAAAAATATATACTCTGCCTTCTTAAAGTGTAAGAATCTTTACTTAGATGACCATATCCTTCCTCTAGATTCCCTTTATTTTAGTGATACCAGTAGTTCAGAAAAAAATCAACTAATTCCAAGCAGTGTGCTGGTTTGGATTTTTGGTGGTGAATCTATTTTTTCGCTGAATTATTTCTTTAATGGGTAATTTAAAGTCCCATTAATGACCACGCTGCCCCCCACCCCACAGGAAAGGCAACAATATTCAGTCATGACTCATGATTTACATGACTATTTTCCACTGTTCTCCGATCCTCAGAATTAAACAGGCTGTTTTTGCTAGTGTACCATTAAGACTGCTCTATGTAAAAGACCTCTGTTATGATTTGTTAACCTTCGTATACAGGCATAGCTTACCCTACAGTTTATTAAAGGGTTACTTCAGTTGATATAGCATTAAGCTTTGTATTTAAACTGGGTCATTAATGTAGTAGAAATGTGAAATTGTTTTTGATTTTTTTTTTAACCCCTTTCACCCCTTTTAAGCTAGTGTTATAATTTCTGTGTCCGTGAGGGTCCGCATGATGTAAAAATCGTCATTGGAAGCTGTGAAAATAACATGGACTTGAATTTGAAGAGAGGCTGTGTGCAGTCCGTCGCTACCCACACCACCACAGTCCATCTTTAAAACAATAAAGACAGCCAGATGTGCAATAATTCATGGAGTGAAATTGGAAGTGTGGAAGTGTACACAACGATTTACTGCACATGTGTATGAAATACGTCGTCCACTGAGCGGACCCGAACATACACTTCCAGTTGTACAAGTAGTCCGCATCCGTGCTGTCCACAGCTGTGCCTGTACGCATCTGGATTAAAGTAAAAGGCTTAAGGAGGGTCAAGTTGATGAATACTGAATGGACGTCTGTGTGTATTATAGGCGATCATAAGATAATATGCTAATACGCTCTGACATCCTAACCATGATAGTTTGGGAATGGCCTGTTTATTTTTACAGCTTAGTATTCATCTGGAAGTTCTTGTAAGGCAGTTTAGTGACTAAATGGTGTACTGAGCTGAGCAAGTAAAATCTTTTTTTCCTTTATCTGGTCCCTTTAAAGCCTGGCTTAAACTGCTGGTCCTTGCAGTTTCATAATGATGGGACATTTATGGCACAAAAGGGGCACCATAGAATAAATTGTCCTGCATAAGTCGTGTTTAATGTGCATGCTGTATCCTCAGCACCTCCCAGGTACTAGCTCAGGTACTTTGACAGAGGAGTCCCAGGAGTCTCATTTGGGTTGAAGTTTGTAGCTGTCATTTCAACCAGTCCTGTTAAGATGTCTTTACATCAGGCTTACACTGAGTAAGAATGACTTTAATTGGCATTCCAGCTTCCTTTAATTTTTTAATAACGAAGAATCACTTGAGGCCAGCCAGTCGGAAGGTATATCATCCCTTGAGTTGTCTTTTAATGAGAATGAGTTTATTGTGCACACTAACCTAGTTACGAGAAGATCTGTCTTAGGCCCTGTTTACACCTGGTATTAAGAAGCGTTTTGGTTGATCAATTCATAAATGGACAACGCTAAAATGTTTTGAGCTTATCCACTTCTGAACACTTCCAGAGGTAGTGGAAAACGTATTAGACCGGATTGCTTTTCGTTGTGTAAACGGTCATGTGGTCGAATGCGTTCGATCAGCCACAAAAGATTGTCTCCTCTACGCCTACCAACCTGCGTAGACATTATGGAAAGCGCGCAAGCCGGACAAGATTTAAATGTTGTCTTGAAGACATAAGTTTGGTTTAAAGACAAAAAATATATACACAATGTTCTCGCACCATTCCTGATTTCTAACACACACTCACTCACTGCTGCGTTCAAATGTAAATTGCACGAGCTTATTTTGTCCATTAGATTGAAAGACCTGAAAAATTCCATACATTGCCAAGAGATAGACTCTCCCCTCAAAGACAGTTCAGCTCCAAGATAAAGGCGATCAGGAAGGCTCAGTTCTGCTCAGCCCGCTGTATCCCACCAGCCTGTACTTTTCCAGGCGAGCCTGATTAGTTTGTCTGAGGTGAATTGAAACTAAACTCTACAGGAAGCCTGTGCCAAAGTGGACACCTTCTATTCTCACCCCCATCGGCGAGCGTATGTGAGGGCATCTGCTTGTGGGTATCAGTCAGGGAGCCATTTCCGCCACTAGTGGGAACCTGCTTCTAAAAATAACACGTCATGCCCGAAGGTGCCAAGATAATAGGAGGCTTGGAGCAGTAATTTGTTGCCCTGAGCAGATAGCAAGCTGGAATTTTCTTGACCGATTTGCTGTCAGTTGTCTTTTAGACCAGTGTTTGTGGGCTGCTTTTGTCAACTGTAAATTCAGGTTTTGGTATTACACTACTGTTCAAAAGTTTGGGGTCACTAAGTCATTTAGTGTTTTTCATTCAGCAAGGATGCATTCATGTAATCAAATGCATTGCAGTTTCCACAAAAATATTAACCAGCACAACTGCACAATACTCAGAGCACTTACCAACAATATCATCATTTTTTATAGAAATAGTATAGGTGAATGCATATCCGAAATAGTTGTAAACGAATTCAACCCAAACTCTCTTAGGTGACGTGGATGATTATGTTACTGTTGATAATCTGTCCATCATCGTATAAAGCCCACCCTGATTATTTGATTGGTCTGAACAGCTCTGGTTCAGCCATACTCCACAACTGATAAAGTCCAGACTGAACTTAATGACCTTAAATCTTGTGGGCGGGGGTAAGTTCGGCTGGCATCCAGGCTAGAAGACTGGAGTAATGATGCTGAAAATCCAGCTTTACCATCACAGGAATAAATTACATTTTATAGTATATTCAAATAGAAAAAAAGTTATTTTAAATTGTAATAATATTTCACAATATTACAATTTGACTAAATTTTTGATCAAATAAATTTACCCTTTGTGAGCAAGAGAATACTTTTATTTTTATTTTAGTTTGAATTTTTTTTTTTTAAATAACTCAGACATTTTTTTTTACATTTGTGCAGGGTGTTTATTAGTTTATCACTAATGACTTTGTTCACATTTTCTGGCTAAATCTGTGGAATTGGTGTAGACGCAATAAAATATTTTAATCATCAATATTTAATAAATGAACAGAGATGGGTAAATGGGATTTGTTCAGTTTTATGAATGACAAATTTTGCAGAAATAAAAGCTACAACGTTTTTTCTGTGATGATGAGCTTTGTTTTGTTTTTAGATATGTTAGTATTTTTTTTAAACTATGGCCAGTTTTGGCCATGTAGGCTTTGTAGACAATAAACTTTTAAAGGGATAGTTCACCCAAAAATCTAAATTTGATGTTTATCTGCTTACCCCCAGGGCATCCAAGATAGGTGTGTTGGTTTCTATAGTAGAACACAAAAGAAGATTTTTAAATCCAACCGTTGCTTGTATAAAGCATGTCAATGGGCTGTTTTTCTAGAGAGCCACTATGAGAGTAAAAAATACATACATACGAATCCATATTAAACCCTGTGGCTTGTGATGATACATTGATGTCTTAAGACATGAAACGATCGGTTTCTGTGAAAAAACCGAACAGTATGGTATTTTATTTACCTCATAGCAGGCGAATACATACACATATCTATGATCGCGTCAGATTTTGACATTCTCCTGCGGAAGTAATGGGATTGGGAAACAGATCGTTTCGTGTCTTAAGACATGAATGTGTCATCACGAGCCGCAGCGTTTAATATGGATTCGTATGGCTATGTGTTTTTTACTCTCATATTGACTCTCATAGAAAAAAAAACATTGACATGCATTATATGAGCAACGATTGGATTTAAAAATCTTAATTTGTGTTCTTCTAAAGAAACAAACACAGCTACATCTTGGATGCCCTGGGGGTAAGCAGATAAACATCAAATTTTCATTTTTGGGTGAACTATCCCTTTAAAAACACACTTTTCACACTCATCGACTAGTTTATTTAATCTGTCCATCTCCATTACCTTGCATTTTTACAAAACAGACAAACATGTTTATGCTTAATATAATTTTTTTAGACTTTGATAGTTTAGAACTTAATTCTAGTTTTGTATATTATACAGAAAAATAGTGAGGATGCACAACATTGTGATTTTTCAAATCAGAACAATAAACTTAAATCAATAAGTCATGGAACACTTTTTTTCATCAAAATAATGACTTGTACAGCATATTTGATTATACTTACAAAATTAAGGCAGCAACTTAAGTTTTTAAGTTGATTTGGTCACGATGCAACTTCTTTATATTGTAAAGTGCAGATTTTAATCATCCGTACAAATAAATCACCCAAATGCCAGTAGTTTATTTTATTAGGCAGACCCAAATATCAGAATCAAATCTGCTGTGCTATAAAGTTTATTCACACATGGTATCAACCAGGATAGTGCATTGATCCCCGCATAAGTATGCTCATAAAAATGACATTTATAACCCATTCACAAAACATCTCCTTCCTTTAATGGCATTTTCTTGTCACCAGGAAACTTAGACCTGCAGGCCGAGTCATATGTCCCAGTGGACCGGGCTAGAGAGAGGTATCCAAGCTCACAGTGATAGCCGAGAGCCACTCCCCTGTGTGCGGGCAGGCGGACTAACAAGCCGACGGGGCTGCAAGCTTCCTCTCTATCTCTCTCTCTCTCTCTCTCTCTCTCTCTCTCTCTCTCTCTCTCTCTCTCTCTCTCTCTCTCTCTCTCTCTCTCTCTCTCTCTCTCTCTGTCACTCCGTGGCTGGTGCTAACAGACGAACAAACGCAAGGGGTGGGGGGGGGACAGACCGTGCGGAGAGAAGAGGAGATGAGAAGAGAGAGGAGGACCATGACTAGCGTAACCCGTGCTCTCCCTCGTTTACTTTCAGACACCGGGCAGAAAAAGAGTGTGCTGGAGAGGAAAGATGTTCGGAGGATATCCTTCCAGAGGCCCAAAGGCACCATGGAGTATGTGGTGAGTAGTAGGTGTTGTCTTTCTGATCCAGGTGGCTCTGTTTACATAATGCACTGATGTGTGTTTGTGCACTTGACTAAGGATGAATGTGTGTACACACAGCCGCATGTATGTAATTATGTTTGGGATGGAAATGTGAGTGTGCACATCAGGTATGATTCATTCCCGCTGCAGCGCTGTTAGTATGTGCTGCAGGAAGGACTTTAATTGCTGTTTTCCGTGGTACAGTAGTTTACCTGCTGTCTTTTTGCAACAGTGAAGCAAGGTGTTGTGAAAGGAAAATATGTACTGCACATCATAAAATGACTATATTAGGGTGTAGTGGGGCATCTTAATGTGTGAGCATTTAAAGTCTGTTCAGAAACATGCCTTAATCGTTCCTTTTTCATTTTAAACGATTTGAGAAAGAGAGAGAGAGAGAGTTGTTATTTTCATATGCTCTTGAGATGACCTCAAATCAGGTGGTGACTTTCTCCATGGTAACAGTGGCATTGCCGGGGATGCTGGGAGACGAGGTGGCAGCTCACTGGGGCTTCTGTCAGCCTGCTACCTTTTTAGCTAAACCTTTAAATGCACGGAATAGAGCTTTATTTAGAACGTCTGCGTGTATACATACAGCACAGGAATTATTTTATTTATTTTACAATTATGTTTTTATATGTTTATGTAGTTTACATTTTATATATATATATATATATATATATATATATATATATATATATATATATATATATATATATATATATATATATATATATATAATATTTTACACAGTTTTAGTCTATATATTGATTTAACATAAATACCTTGTGTGTGTGTATATTCATTGCACCTATCTGTTCTGTTCAATGTTACTTTCATATTGAAGTTCATGGTTATAATTATTCGTAAGTATGTAGTGTCATAATTACATCTCTGACGTCTATAACAAACGAAACCGTTTGAAAATCGCTTGAAATTTTAGCAAGTTATGGTTATTTAAAAGTACCTGCAGCATTAAAACACACTGTTATGAGTGAGCGAGCTGCCTGTGACAAGATGGCCGCCAGTTACGGACGCCGACCTCCATTGGCCAACAGGGCGCATGAGACATGCTTTTAACTTCTCAAATTAATTTCTATGAAAATTAAGCTTGCAAAGGCATGAACTAAATGAAATCGCGTTGTGACTGTATTGCGCCAGACTGAACTTGCGTTGTGAATGTATGCCACGAGTGTAGTCACGATTACCTCAGCTCTCATCATGAGAGCTCATTCAGCTCATGTATCTGACTCCTGCAGTTAGTGCTCAGTGCTGTCAGACTCACGCGGTAAATCACTCATTATATTGAACAGACACGTTCAGTTTTTAATTGTAGTGTCTTCTCCAACTCAGTCACAGTAATCAAGTTGGTGGCTT